>NW_011889608.1:67715-74022 GCF_000151845.1 Pteropus vampyrus | reverse complement strand
AGCTACCAGGAGGGCTGGAGGATCCCAACAGCTCCAACCCCAGGGAATTTCCCCCAGGCTCTAGGGCATAGTCTGCTCTTGGAGAGGCTCTGAGCAGGCTCCGATCAGTCTGATAGAGAATGAGGGTCCCTGAGCCCCTGGTGAAGGAATGGATGGCAGGAGGTGGGAAGGGCTGGTGTGACTCAAAGCAGGGAGACTGCTCCAGACTCTGCACCCAGCTGGATCTTGCTGCACCAGTGAGGGACACCAGTCCAGCTTTTCCTTTCCTCCAGGGAGGGAAACGGGAGCTTCTTAAGGGGAGGGGAGCCTACTTAGAAAGGTGGGAGCATCTCGGAGAGGGGGTGAGGATTCCAGAGAGAGGATGGTGGCTTCACAGAGAGAGAGGGTGAGGCTTTCAGAGTGGGGTGGGGAGTCTGGAGAAGGGACGGAAACTCCAGAAAGGAGCTGTGAAGGAGAGGAGGGGGCTTCAGAGAGGGGCTTAGTGAGAGGATGGGGGCTTCAAAGGGAGATGGGACTGCAGTGAGGCGGGTAGGGCTCAATGAAGGGAAAGAAGGTCCCTGAGGGGAGTCAGGAGTCAGGTGAGAGGGATGAGGGCTAGAGGTTTGGTGAAGGGACCTGGCTGGATTCTGGGCCAAGCTCAGGGTTTGGTTCTGGGCTGGACGTTCTAGTCAAGGGCAGGTTCTGGGGAGTCACCACGCTCCACTCGGGGATTCTGGGGAGTACATGAAGCACCTGGGCCAAAGGTTTATTCTCATGGGCCTTCTCATGCTCGAAGAACCTGTCCAGCCCGTGGGCCTTGACGATGCGCTCCGACTCATCTGAAAAAAGCACGGCGTCCCCATCAAAGGCCACGCGCAGCTGACTCTGGGATACAGCCACGTCCCTGCTGGGGCTGAAGATGGTGGCAGCTGCAATTCCTGGGCAGAGAGAGGTGAGGGTTGTCTGCCTTTATCCTGGCAATAAGGGCCCCCCCGGCACCCATCTCAGTTGCCTGGGACCAAGAGTGGGCTATCTCAGGCTATCCTTGTCCCCACCTGCCTCACTCAGGACCCAAGGCAAGGCTAATGAGGGCTAATATTTAGAATATTTAAAAACTGGCCATAAGAATGGATTGTGGCTTTTCTCCAAATGGAGCTCTGAGGGCCCTGGCCTAAGCCAGAGGTTCCCTTTAGTCGCTGCCTTGTGAGAAGGTCTAGGGGAGTCCCAGGGAACAGGGGGGCGCTTAGAGGACTCAGGGAAGGAAGTATTTATCAATCAGTATGGAAGAATGTCAATTCTTTACTATCTAGTGAGGTCATGCTGGTATGGACCAGCCGAATGTCAGCCTTGGCTAGAAGAAGGGATCCCCCAGGCCATTACTGTCCTTCCAGGATTTCCTCACAGGCTCCCAATGTAGAGCTATGGGGAAGCCAGGAAGGAGTCCTGATCTGGCTTGGCCTCACTCTCTTGCTGTTGATTCTGGCAAGCCCCTCACCTGCTCTGCGCCGGAGTAAAATTAAGGGTGTTTCAGCTGTCTGGGGCTGAGATCCCAGGCTGCAGTCTGAGGTGGGGCGGGTGTGGGCACCCTTAGTCTATTGCCACAATAGCACCCAGGTATGCCCTAGTCAGGGTGGCCTGGCCATTCAGGGTTCCTTGAGGCAAGGTGGGTGGCCGTGGAAGGTAGCACTAATTACATTTGCAATCCCGGGCTGCTCCAGGGGGTCAAGTATACCTGTTGGGAACTCAGGCTCCAGACTAGCACTGGACAACAGAGAGCCAGTGCTAAGAGGCTGGAGACCTGGGCAGCTGGATTAGTCCATTCACTACGCTTCATCTCTCCAAAGGCCACTTAAGCTCTGCTCTTCAGGTGTCTGGGATCACAATGGCTAGGTTTAGGAAGAGCTTTGTGGGGAATGAGCAGTGCCAACCCCATAGCAACTTCACTAGCCTGAGGATGCTATAAGTCATACCAGGTCCTGGGCATCAGGCCAGGCACCTCTCAGCTCTGCCAACACTGAAGCCAAGATGAACCAGAACCACTTCCACCCTGGGCAGGGCCTCCGTCCTGACCACCCCCTAATCTCTAGCCTGGGCTCAAATAATAGACATATAGAGGCAAGCATGCAGGCCAGTGCCAAGGCCCCAACCAGAGGGTGTGACATCTGTGTAGGGAAATGGCTCTGGTTCATGGTTAAAGAAAGCCTCTTGGAGCCCCAAGCAGAGCAGAGGAGTGAGGCATCAGGGGAAAAGAGAGGCCAGGCTTCTAGCAGAAGACACCATGAAAGAAGAAAAGTGAATATATTGTTAGTCGATAAAGAAGCCTGCCTGAGGAGCCGTCTCAGGCAGTGGAGCCATCCTCCCTCCCCTGTAGGCCTGTTTTTTTCCACATTCAATAAAAACACACACCCTGTCAGAGGACCAAGGCTATGGCTACCACCCAAAACTGCCCCTTGAAAGAGACACATGGAGGGAAATTTTCTTCGTCAGTACTTGAGGCTAGGTCTCCCAACCTCACTTCAGCACTGGCCAGCCCAGCTGCTGGAATGCTGGCCATTTCCCAGACCCTACTCACTTCACTGCTCAGGCTGGACTGGATACTGATCTCCCTCCCCAGTGGCCCAGAGACGGGCAGAGGCGGCCCATCATCACACAGGAAATCAGAGCTGACCTGGAAGATTCTTAGAAGGGAGTAGCTTTCTGGGCTATAAGGAGGATTTCCATGGAGACCGAAGGCTGGGTGATACTGATGAGGAGAAACATCTTTAACATGGGAGGCCAGGAGGTAGGAGAGTGGAATAGATGGGAAATGAGTAGAATAGGTGGGGCCTTGTTCTCAGAGTTTACAGAATAGGTCATAGGAATTAAGGAAGGTATGCTCCTTCCAGTTATCACAGCAACTTCGAGCACCTGCTCAGAGCTTTAGGACCCAGCCTCCCACCTTTGGAACATTCTTTGCCAGGACCCCCATGTTCTTTCTCTCTAGTTTGACTCACCTTCATTAATAGCTTCCTGAACTTTTTCTGCATCAGCTGACAAGTAGAGGTTGGTGTGATAGGCTTTGAGGTAGCAGATGGGGCTATTCCCACCTGTCATGCAGAACCTCTCGATGAACAGGTCTGGGGAGGAGGTAGAGAATACCCAGGTGATGTCTGAGTTAACTGTTAGGGCCTTAGACTGGTCCCCTGTGTCCAATGGATGCCATCTTGGTTCTGAGTGGTGGTGGGGTAGCAGAGTGATTCTCTGAGTGACTTTAGGCCAGCATTCCCTTCTCTAAGTCCCTCCGTCCTTCATCCATGAAACAGGATGATCACATCTCTGCAACGATTGCCTGGCTCACAGCAACATCCTCTTGTCAGTACTACAAAAGTACTACAAAAGGTGAGTCCCCAGCCATGAGTGGCCCTCCTGGACATAACTGATTGGAAAGGGACAGACACCTGACCCAAGGTGGACCAATCGGATCCTCTCCTAGCCTGGGTCAATAGTTACCTAGTACCCGTGTCTACGCAGGTTGTAAAATATTTGCTGGTTGGTGAATAGCTGCCGCTCTGAGCCTGTTGAATTAGCCCATCGCTACCCAGCCCCTCATACAGGACGACCCACAGTGGGAGGGGGTAGCGCCTTGCACAGCAGGAGTCCTTCAGGACCTGCTCCAGGTGCTGTCTGTCTTGACTACTTGGTGCCTGTGTCAGAGGTGGTTAGATATTTTGAATATCACCCCTGCTCCCAGCAATTCGAAATCAGATTTAAAAATGCCACTGGACTCTCGTGGTTGCTTAAAACAAATACTTGTTAACTTATAAATTTTGGTCATGTTTGAGAAAAGCAGAGAAACATAGTCTGGAGAGAGAAGGAGACAGGAAACAAAAGAAGAAGAAAAGGAACAGACTTGTTGAAAGAAGCAGAAATAAGGGTTCATGTAGACCACAGAGAAAAAGAGCCCAGGAGAGATTTCCAGTACTTGGATGCAAGCTTTTGTACGCCCAGTTACTTCTTGTCCTATGGTTCTAAGAGACACCTCTGTAACCTAATAAGAGATTACTCTCTTCAGCCTATGCTAGCTCTGGAGGGTCTATTACTTTCAATAAAGAAGTTGAATTAAGCCACAAAAATCCTTCACTCTGACGACTGCACCTGCTTTTCCCAGTAGCCTTATGAGCCTGTTAACTCCATTGCAGATAGAGAAACTGAGTCATAGGGGCAGCAAGTGCCCTGCCCAATCACATAGGGAGTGGGGCCTGTGGAGTGGTGTGCTGGAGCTGGCTTGTACCAGCTTGCAAGAGCCAACTGTTAAATATTCAAGAATTTTTTGAGCCAATTATATCATTCAATTGTCGGTTGCTTGAAAGTAGCCATAGTGGGAATGTTTACACCCTGAAAATGACAAGCTACAATCAGGGTTTTTTTGTTTTTTGGGTTTTTGTTTGTTTGTTTGTATTTTAAAGAGCCACTTGACCAGCACACCGCGGGGTTTGGGGTTCTAGCTGGTATGCCCTTACCCTGAAGAGGTGTGGCCCCATCCCTGAGTGTCTGTTACGGGTGTCCCATGGCCAAACCCCTCATGCTCACCGTAGTGGTTGATGCTGTTGATGAGACGGACACCCACTTGAGCGTGGTTGTTGGTTACTAGGACGATGTCGAAGACGTCCTCACTGTCTGGGTACAGCTCCCGTAGCCTCCTGTTCACAGCCTCCAGAGCCTGGATGGGAGAGGGGATCCTCCAGCTCAGACCCCCAGGGTTTTACACCTAGAGTTAGTAGCCAGGGTTGGGAGGACTGGTGAACTGGGGATCCAGTGGGGGAGGAGCAGGGAGGTCAGGGGCCAGGCTTGGGGTGAGGTCAATGGGCATGAACTATCTCTTCCTAATCTCTGCCATTGTGCGGGTTGATTATTGTTCAGGGCTGCCTCACAGAAAGGGTGAGTGGAGGCCGAGATTCAGCCCAAGTTCCCCTCGCCAAGCTGGTGACCTGCGTGGGGCTGCAGAGGATGGGGCGGCCTCTCCTTCCCAAATGGCTGTCCCCTGCAGTTGCCAGGGGACATCAGCCCAGAAGATCCCTTTTCTTACTCAAACACCCATGAGAATGCTTTTGTCTAACCCCCACAAAAGCACCGTGTGGCCAGTAGTGGGGCTGCCCCTCACCTTCACGAAGGGGAAGGCTGGCCCCGGGCTGAATGGCTCATTCTCATGTTCTAGCTGGTAGCGCACGTACTCCTCCACACCCTGCTCTGTGTAGATCCGCTGCTCCTCATCCATGCGGAACAAGGCTCGGGAGGACACAGCAATGGTGACTGCATTCTGAGGCTTGGGCTGCGGGGGTGCAGGAGAAGGGCTGTCACTCACACTCCCCTGAGGTGAGTTGCCTGTGACAGCCCTTCTGGGTACTGCAGCAGGGAGAAGACCCAGGCCCAGCCTCTGCCCTAAGGAGGCTCAGCCTTAGGCAGGGACAGACGTAGGTCAGGACCTCTTCTGTGCAGGACCCACCTGGGGACTGAGGGAGAGGAGGAGCACAACAGGACAGGAAAGACATGCCTTTGTGGAGTTTGCAATCAAGCCAGTCATCTGGACACAACAAAAAATGAATACAGCGTATGTAGCCAGAGACGTAGCTCAAGATGGTCTCCAGAAGGTTTCCATTATAAAATGAGAGCTACTTGCCCTTAGAAAGAAATGGTGCCTAGAGACATGACAATTATATAAGAAAATTTATCCCCAGCCGAGATCTTTCTCCTGAGCTCCCGACTCACATATCTGCCCCAGTTGACTAAGAGACACTCATACTCAATATGACCAAGGCTGAATTCCCGCCACTCTCTCCACCCCTAAAACTAGTCTCCTCCCCACTTCCTCATCTCACTGCTTGGCACCACCAAGCATTCATCAGCTAAACCAGAAGCCTGGAAGTCAACTTCAAGTCTTCCATCTTCCTCAACTCCCTTTACCCATCAACTAAAACCTGTCAGTTCCACTAGACTCCATCTACTTCTTTCTGTCTTCTCTACCATAGTCCAGTCCATCGCCATTTCTCATCTCCTCCAATCTGTCATCCGTATTGTTATCTGATTTTTTTCTCAAGTTCAGATCTGACCATGTCCTCCTTCTCTTCAGTGGTGCCCGCTTTTCTCAACTCCAGTCAGTAGCCTTGAGTATAGCGTAAGAAGCGCTTTATGATGCACCTACCTCTCTCTCTATTCTCACCTTCTCATGACCCCACGTTGCTCAATTTGACCTTTGTCACGTCCAAGCACACCTTCCCTTCTTTCTCTGAGCCTTTGCCCATGATGTTTCCCCTGCCTGACCTGTTCTTTACCTTACTCTCCATCTAGCTAA
>NW_011889608.1:63469-66385 GCF_000151845.1 Pteropus vampyrus | reverse complement strand
CCGTTTTCTCTGGAGTCAAGCCTGGGTTCCAATCAGTTGACAAAATTGAGTGAGTACCACGTGACAGTTATTGTGCTGAGGACATGGCAGGAAACAAGACAGGTGTGATCCCTGCCCCCCACGGAGCTCATGATCTGTCCCCAAGGGAGAGGTTTGTGTCATCCTTTAAGAGAGCACTGTCCAAGAGAACTTTCCGTGATGATAGAAACGTCCAGTGCTGTCAGGGTGGCTACACTGACTATGGAGCAACTTGAAATGTGGCTAGTAAGGCTGAGAAACTGAATTTTTTATTGGAATTATTTTTAATCAATTTAAATTTAAATAGCTACGAATGGCTAGTGGCTAGTGAGGCTTTAGAACCTCAAAGTAAAAATGGAAGACCAGAGGGTTCCCCAAGCCCATGAGGTGGATCTCAGTTTGCATTTGACTTGTACTCCAACCCAGGTACTGTATGTGGCCAGCAGGGTCAGTATAAGGCAGTGGCAGGACCGGCGCCTCTCCTCTGGGGCTCAGCTCAAGTACTCTCCCAGTTGCTGACAACCCCCATGTGTCTGTTTGTCCTTGGGCTGGGTACCTACCAAGCCCCTCAGCACCTGTGAGCCTTCAAGGAAAGGAGGTAAAGTTAAAAAACCTAAAGAAAAGGCGTAATAGAGGGATGGCCAGAAATGGTAAGGGTGGGGCTGGGGGAGTAGGGAAAGCCACTCTCATAAACTCAGGAAGCTTGTTGGCCTTCAGGACAGGGGTTGAGCTGTACCCGCCCCCTGGGCTTACTGCCTCAGGGACAAGACCATCATCCCTTCAAGGACAGAGAGCCAGCTGCCCTCCCAGTCCCTTTAGGCAGGTTCCCAAGCCAATTGGTCACTCCCGGCCAGGCAGCCAGCCAAAGTCTCACTCCTCACTTTCTGTCCTACAGTCCCTGCCAGACTGCTGTGTTGTGGGTCCCCTCTGCCTGACCTGCTCAGACCCCATCCCATCCCGCCTTGGGCCATTGCAAGAAAACTATTGCAGCTGCCTTGGCTCCAGGAGTCTCTACTTCCTTCTTTTACAGATGTGAAAATAGGCCCAGAGAGAGGAAGAATATTACCCTAGGTCGCACAGCAAAGTCAAGGCAAAGCCAGGATAAGAGCCCAAGTCTCCAGCCTCTAGCCCAGCTTCTGTCCACACAGGGCAGTCCCCCTGATATGTCCCTCCTCAATAGCTCCCAGAAGACCTCAACCCCTGCTACTTTAGCCACTTCCCTGGGACACTCCACCCACACAGCCTGCCCTTTCAAGTTTTGGGAGAAATGGTGAGGGGCATGGTGCCCTCAGACTGCCGTGTCTAAGGGCGGGGCTCTCTTTTCCTTCAGAATGGAGGTTCCAAAGGCAGGACCTCACCTCCCCACTCAGCCTGCTCTGACACTGCATAAGTGAGGTAGAGTCTGAGGGCCTAGAGGACATGAGATGCTATGGGAAATATGGATCCCAGCGGATCCATATTTGGAATTGTTGAGCGGCGGTCTAGGCTCCAGGCAGAGCTGAAGGAACAGGTAAACAGGCTGGGGAGAAGCGAGCACTTAGAGTCCCACCTGGACCTAACTGCAGAAGGAGGCCACACTGTCATGTGTTGTCAGGTGCATCTGGGGACAGTTCCCTCAGAAATCAGAAAGAAGTCCAAATTCCAGACTGGTAACTGGGTCAAAAAGACCCTTACCTAAGACCAGGGACTCAGCCTGGAAACACTGCCCTCCTGGAAGCCAGGTACTACTAGCTCCCTCTGCCTTCCACTGGGGCTGGGGGACAGGCTGGTTACTCTGGCTTGAGGATAGGGATGTGGGGGATAATGGAGCCCCACCTAGCCTGTCTGAGGAGCTCTCATTTAGGCATTTAGACAGATATGATTCTGCCTGTTGGGCCCAAGATAAGAGTATGGCCAAAAGCTGTTATTTCCAGAAGAAGGACTTGGAGGGGAAAGAGCTGCTGGAGGAGAGTGGAACAGATAGGTCTGTACTGAGGAAGT
Source organism: Pteropus vampyrus (assembly GCF_000151845.1). Classification (NCBI taxonomy): domain Eukaryota; kingdom Metazoa; phylum Chordata; class Mammalia; order Chiroptera; family Pteropodidae; genus Pteropus; species Pteropus vampyrus. The sequence continues at coordinate 64,387 of NW_011889608.1, read as the reverse complement.
CCTCTGACCCCATGAGGTGAGGGCCTCCTGTGGGCCTTCGGGGCTTGAATATTTCACTCAGGCTCCTGGGAATGAGAATAAGTCCAGGCCAGGCCCTGATGGGGCCCCTGAGGACTAAAGCCCCCAAAATAGCCTGTGGGAGGAGGGGCTACTGCAGGAAGGAGTAGGGGCCAGGAAGCCACCAGGATCCTTGCCTCTCAGAGAACTGTGAGAGTCAGGGGTTGACAGAGAGATCATGACTGACAACTGGACCTAAGTTCCCTGGTTCCTTGGTATTTGGGAGAAAATGGATTGGTGAGCTCCACTCACCACCTGTAGTCCTGAACATCCAACCCCTCCTCTCTATCTCCCAGGCCATGACATTAGTCCAGCTTCCTCCTTAGACAGGGACCAGCCTCCACCCTGGTCAGCCTGCTGCCTGACGCATCTTCTCCAATTCATCCACAACACTGCCCAGGGTGATCTTTCTAAAATGAAAATGGGACCAAGTTAATCCCTTGCTGAAAAATCCTGCAATAGCTCCTAAATGGTTTTCATATTTTTTAAAAAGTAGGGTGACCTTTTTATTCAAATGAAGTTTGGGTGGAAACTCCAATATATAAACTAGATATTACCATATCTTATTGATATAAATTTATTTCACAAATCCAAATGCATTACATGTACATAAAGTATTTATTATACTGTCAACCAATGAAAACAACACAGTTGTTTGGGTGACAACAAATTTGAAACCAGGGGTTAATGCCAGTGCAGACTTAAGCTTCATCATCTAGTCAATTTGTTTCTGCATTTGTGGTTTTTGCACAGCATTGAGAAAACCCTGATTCCCACCAATAAGTGTTTGCAAATGATAAAAGGTTTGTTTTGTTTTGTTTTAAATACAAATCTCAAGAGACTCAGCAATAATTGTCAGCA
>NW_011889608.1:61051-63419 GCF_000151845.1 Pteropus vampyrus | reverse complement strand
ATAGATATAGATATAGATATAGATATAGGTATAGGTATAGGTATAGGTATAGATATAGATATAGATATATAGATATATATGGTCCTGGTAGAGATTTGGCTGCTGTCCTCAGAGCTCACAGGCTCGTAGGAAAGAAAGATAGGTAAACAGAGATATAAAGAGACTCAAATGAGTCATAGAACACAGATGAACACAAAGTCTTGATGATGGGGGTTCAGAAGGAGTTGTCATGGGAGAGGAGGTGTTTGAGTAGAGCTTTGAAGAAGGAGTTGGGTGAAGGAAGGAATGAAGAGGTGTGCACATACACAGGGCATTCACAGAGATGAGCAGAGCCCAGGGCATGGGGGCGTGAGTACAGTTGAGCCCATAAAAGTAGGGAAAAAAAAAGTAGATGGCAGAGGGCCTTCCCTCAGGGCCCCAGGAGGGCCTCGGAGTGGAATGGAGATGGGAATACCATCACAGACAGCAGCTGGATCCTTTATAATCCCTGGGAAGGATCAGAATATGGGTGCCCAAGGGACTCACAGACACCCGAAGTCCCACTACATCTCTGTGACCTGAGCAGTCCTGGGACCATGATTCCCACTTTATAGATGAAGACTCTGGGTCTCAAATTGGGGGCAAGACTCATAAATGGACCTCGCATTCTGCCCTGCTCCTGATAGCCTTGCAGGCCATGCACTGGCCCCGCCGTTTTCTCTGGAGTCAAGCCTGGGTTCCAATCAGTTGACAAAATTGAGTGAGTACCACGTGACAGTTATTGTGCTGAGGACATGGCAGGAAACAAGACAGGTGTGATCCCTGCCCCCCACGGAGCTCATGATCTGTCCCCAAGGGAGAGGTTTGTGTCATCCTTTAAGAGAGCACTGTCCAAGAGAACTTTCCGTGATGATAGAAACGTCCAGTGCTGTCAGGGTGGCTACACTGACTATGGAGCAACTTGAAATGTGGCTAGTAAGGCTGAGAAACTGAATTTTTTATTGGAATTATTTTTAATCAATTTAAATTTAAATAGCTACGAATGGCTAGTGGCTAGTGAGGCTTTAGAACCTCAAAGTAAAAATGGAAGACCAGAGGGTTCCCCAAGCCCATGAGGTGGATCTCAGTTTGCATTTGACTTGTACTCCAACCCAGGTACTGTATGTGGCCAGCAGGGTCAGTATAAGGCAGTGGCAGGACCGGCGCCTCTCCTCTGGGGCTCAGCTCAAGTACTCTCCCAGTTGCTGACAACCCCCATGTGTCTGTTTGTCCTTGGGCTGGGTACCTACCAAGCCCCTCAGCACCTGTGAGCCTTCAAGGAAAGGAGGTAAAGTTAAAAAACCTAAAGAAAAGGCGTAATAGAGGGATGGCCAGAAATGGTAAGGGTGGGGCTGGGGGAGTAGGGAAAGCCACTCTCATAAACTCAGGAAGCTTGTTGGCCTTCAGGACAGGGGTTGAGCTGTACCCGCCCCCTGGGCTTACTGCCTCAGGGACAAGACCATCATCCCTTCAAGGACAGAGAGCCAGCTGCCCTCCCAGTCCCTTTAGGCAGGTTCCCAAGCCAATTGGTCACTCCCGGCCAGGCAGCCAGCCAAAGTCTCACTCCTCACTTTCTGTCCTACAGTCCCTGCCAGACTGCTGTGTTGTGGGTCCCCTCTGCCTGACCTGCTCAGACCCCATCCCATCCCGCCTTGGGCCATTGCAAGAAAACTATTGCAGCTGCCTTGGCTCCAGGAGTCTCTACTTCCTTCTTTTACAGATGTGAAAATAGGCCCAGAGAGAGGAAGAATATTACCCTAGGTCGCACAGCAAAGTCAAGGCAAAGCCAGGATAAGAGCCCAAGTCTCCAGCCTCTAGCCCAGCTTCTGTCCACACAGGGCAGTCCCCCTGATATGTCCCTCCTCAATAGCTCCCAGAAGACCTCAACCCCTGCTACTTTAGCCACTTCCCTGGGACACTCCACCCACACAGCCTGCCCTTTCAAGTTTTGGGAGAAATGGTGAGGGGCATGGTGCCCTCAGACTGCCGTGTCTAAGGGCGGGGCTCTCTTTTCCTTCAGAATGGAGGTTCCAAAGGCAGGACCTCACCTCCCCACTCAGCCTGCTCTGACACTGCATAAGTGAGGTAGAGTCTGAGGGCCTAGAGGACATGAGATGCTATGGGAAATATGGATCCCAGCGGATCCATATTTGGAATTGTTGAGTGGCGGTCTAGGCTCCAGGCAGAGCTGAAGGAACAGGTAAACAGGCTGGGGAGAAGCGAGCACTTAGAGTCCCACCTGGACCTAACTGCAGAAGGAGGCCACACTGTCATGTGTTGTCAGGTGCATCTGGGGACAGTTCCCTCAGAAATCAGAAAGAAGTCCAAATTCCAGACTGGTAACTGGGTC
>NW_011889608.1:47298-58906 GCF_000151845.1 Pteropus vampyrus | reverse complement strand
TCTATTCTCAGTCTCTTCCCCAACTCCTCGAGATCTGGGAAGCGAGAGTGAGCAAAGCCCAGGGGCCAACCAGGGCATCAAGAACTTCTCCGATGGGAGAGAGTTCTCTCCTCTGTGTGAGACCTAGAGGGCTGAGACCACACGCGGGTAGCGGGGATGTTGGTGACCATTACCGGAGGAGCAGAGTCCGAAGCTGGGACGCAAAGTCCATGTTGGGAGCGCAGAACCAGGGGCATAGGGCCCTGAGCCAGACCTCGAAACGCAGAGGCTCGGGTCCGGAGCTCGGTACGCACATGGCAGAAACCGGAGCGCATAGCAAGGAGCCGGGTTTCTAGAGTCCGGTTACCGGAGCCCAGGGCGCTTCCGCAGGAGCCCCTGACCGGCTTTGCCAACAAGTGCTGCCCGCGCGCCCCAGACAGCCGCTCCGGGAGGAGCTGAGCCACCGGCCCCGAGCTGAGCCCTGACCACAGCATGGGGGAGGGGGATCCTGGCGTGGAACCCGAGCCCCGGAAAAAAAACACCGGAGCAGAGCTCCCAAAATAAACCCAAGCCCGCGCCAATGGCTGGGAGCATTCTGGTGCTTGAGAGGCTGCGTACCCTTCCCGAGAGGCGCCATAGGTCCCCCTCCAGGGGTCTTATGACCCCTCCCCTGGTGACCTTTTCTCTGCCCTACCCCCCATGCCGATGCCTTGTGTTTACCGATTTGGGTTTCTTCTTGGGCGCGAGGTTGTCGTAGAAAGCCTTGGCTTCCTCCCAGCGGGGAGCTGCGGAGGCCTCTGCCCCTGGCCGGGGCTCGCCGGGCGCCAGGGGCTCCCCGGGTTCCATGCTCCGGCTGTGACCCAGCCGGGCCAGAACGGGCGACAGCGGAGACACGGAGCTCTCGGGGCTGGGCTGCAGGAGGGAGGCGCGTCCCGGGCGTGAGAAGGGGGCGGGCAGCCGCGGGGAGTGTGGGCGTGCGAGCCTGCAGCGGGGCGGGGTGGGGAACCGGGATGCCAATATCGCCGTCTCGGTTGCCGGTGTGTTGTTGCCGTATGTGTATCCGGGGACAGCTGAGCTCTTGCTCCCAGACCGCCCCACGCCCGAAGTGAATGGGGTGGGGGTGGGGTTGGCCTCTTGGGCTCTCAAGTAGAGAGGGCCTGAAGCGGGGTTTGCCTGCTGCTGCGGATTCGGGCTTGTGGGATGGTGTTCTTCGCAGGCGCTCAAGGGCACGGAGAGAGGGGAGGCCTGACAACTATTTTTTCCAGGATGGTGAATCTCAAGGAGAAAATGAAATGTTAGCCACTCCACGCCCCCAAGGTAACTCCTGCTTTCCCCTCCGATGCCAGGACCCTGGGACCTTGAGCGGAGTCCTCTTGCCTCAAACCCTAGTCCATCCCCCAGAGGGGGAGGAGGTAGTGGATGGACAGCTCCGTCCACGAGCAGGAGCCCGCTCCTAGCCAGTTGCACAGTGGAGGGCCCTTCCCCACCAAGGCGGAAGGGTCCTAAAGTCCGTGGCGAGACCAGGCTTCGCTGAATCTGGCGGAGGACCCAAACTGGAAAGACTCCCAGGGACCCTGAACTTGAATTCTTGCTGAGCCCTCGATGGCCAGCAGAGGGCGGCCACTCCCAGGTCCCATCTGCCAAGCTTAAGGTGGTTAGTTACAGGCTATGAAGCGGCTGGATGGAGGGAAGGTCGAAAAGGAGCCTCGGAATCAGACTCTTGGACCATCATCCTGTAATTTAAGGACATTGTCCCCCTTGGTGGAGAGCCCGGGGTGCAGACACTAATGCCACCTATCCCAAGGCACAGGCCAGGAAGCAGACAAGGGGCATCTCTGTGTGAGCCTAGAAGTGTGCACGGGTTGAGTGCTAGCAGCAGAAGAAAATACGGGTTTAGCCTGGAGAGTATCTGCCTGGGATGGGGTACAGAATGGAGGGAACTTCCCAGACTCCTCCATGTCCTGGAAGGACCCAACCAAACCTTCTGTGGGAAGAGGGGGCAGGGAATAATAACAATAAAAAGTTTTAGGATTGGGGAAGTATGTTTAAGACTTTTTCTTCTCCAAGCTTGATAAATTGTTTCCATAGATGACCCCCAAATCTCTCCCATCCCGCCTGCCCTTTGGCAATGTGACTTTCACACTCCTCCCATCCAGAGGTGGAGTTGAATCTGAGTTGACCTGGTATCTCGCTTTGACTAATAGAATGCTATGTGATCCTGTACAATTTCCAAGCTTAAGCCTTAAGAGGACTTGCAGATTCCATTTTTGTTCTCCTGGGAGCCAGATACAATGTAAACTACCTTGTGGGAAAGGCCACATGGTGAGGCAGAGAGGATCTGGAGGATAAGAAGCCAGTGGAGAACAGTGGTTTTGAGAGAGGAGAAGAGGCATCTGAAAAAATGCAAAGGAAAGGGCCTGCAGAAATAACCGACTCGGCTGGTTAAAACTGCTCTCTCTCTCTTCCCCCATTCTGCCCTATGCTCTTCAGTTAACATGTTTTCCACAGCTCGAGGATTCTCCAGCCCCTTCCTTATCTCTGTAGCTGTGTATGAATGTCGAGACTGTGTGGAACTGTTTGTTGTGTTACAGTTAGAGCTCAGCCTTTGGATAAGGAACCTGCTGAGCGGCACATCAATGAGTGCTGCTCCCTGTCTGTAAGCTAGGAGTCCCATCTCTCTGTTCAAGAATCCGATAATAGTGCTGATAACACCAAGGTCTCAGACTCTGCAAGACAAAAGACCTGTAAGACTGGGGTCTAAAAATTCCTCCCCTACAGCCCTCCCACCCGAAGCTCCCCCTCCCCACTCTGAGTAAGGAGGGACATGTAAAATCTCAGACAAAAGAATCACGTGCCCCTTGCATAGACATCGCAAACGTATATAAGCTGTAATAAATCCAACTAGAGCGAGCTTGTGTGTGGAGTTGTTAACCTCACATGCTCCGCCGGCCCAATAAATTCTCCTTCCTCTAAACAAAGTTGTCTGAGCATCCAAATTCCTCCATTGAGTGTCGCTTCCTGCAACAGTTTCCCAGGCTACTGTCAGCACCAATTGCCAGACATATGAGTGAGGCCATCTTGGCTGTTCCAGCCAACAGCACATGAAGCAATAAAACCTCTTAGCTGAGCCTAGCCAACCCAAAGAATCATGAAAAATAATAAATTATTGTTCTGAGCATTACATTTCAGGATGGCTTGTTACATAGCAATAAATAATGAAACTCTAGGAAAGGGTCGATTATTCTCGGGTTCCTTATGGACAAGAAGGACTTGGAAAGACTGTATAGAGAGGTTATCTGGATTGAGAGTGAGTACCTGAGACAAAGATGTACTATCCCCATGCCGTCCAGTGACCTTTGACCTGTTTGGCCTGGGTTGTAAAGATAAACTAGACTAATCAGATTCCTCTTCCTCAAGAATTTTGAATCGGGAAACAGAGGCTGGATAGTCGACTGCAGATATGGAAGCTGAGGATGCTGTGAAATCCAGTTGGCTCCCAAGAGAACTGAGTGAGGCTTAGCAAGCTGCAGTTATGTTTGACATAAAACTAAGAGGGGGTAGAAACTCTGTGAGCAGAATGAGCCAATCAGCAGATAAAAATGGGCAAAGATGTACTGAGGGAAGCAGAAAATCCACAAACAGGAAACCACGCTGCCCTGAGAGGAAGCTGCCTCTGGTCCTTACAGCTTCCCAAGTTCCAGTTGAGGCCCTGGCTATAGTACCCATCTCTAAATTTCCATGAGATTCTCCATTTTGCTTCAACAAATGCCACCACCACCCCAAAGTTGGTGGCTATTGGTTTTATTCTACTCGCCACCTTTCTCACCTTCTTCTTCTAGTACTGGCCTAGATCTACCCGCCCCTCCCTACCCCCGCCCCCCACCCCTGCCTCCCTGGTCACAGGAGTAGGCATGTGACCTAGACCTGACTAACTGTAGAGCCCTATTTTCCTGGACATGATGATTGAGCCAAGGATGAGCACATGACCACAGCCAGGCTATTCTCTGTACTCTTACCTAGGGATGCTAGGAGATTTGGCTCTTTCTTCTCTGGGGTTATTAATTTGAGACTGTGAGCTGAGAACACATCATTCCCTGTGGCAGATGAAAAATCATGGGAGAAGCCCATCTGGAGAGGACAATGAGGTTACACAGAGAGAGAAGCAGAAGCAGGGAGGGAAGAGGGTGCAATGTTGAGCCTCTGAATCCAGCAGTGCCTGAACTTCCCAATTACATGAGCCAATAAGCCTCCCCTTTTTGTTGGAGCTTGTTTGAATTGGGTTTTGTTCACTTGCAATCCAAAGTCTTGATTTATCCAGTCGCCTTTACTTGGAGACTTAGATGTGTGTCCAGTTGAGCTGACAGGAAATCCCACGAGAATCTGTATGACAACTGTGATGGACTGTGTACACATAAGGGGCCAACTGTTTGAGGTTTGAGAGGACTTCACAGAGAAGAAGATCATTGAGATAGGAAAATGGGTGGCCTGGGGAGGTGCAATGGCTTGTGTACAGATGCAGAAGCCTAAGAGATCCCTTAGGGAAACGGGGGTGCAATTCAGGGTAGCTCAAATGCAAGGTGCAGCAAGGGGAGGTAGGAGGAAGAACAGGCTTCTGAGGTCAGTAGGTAGCGGATCAAGCAGAGCCTCGAGGGACTTTTAAGTAGCTTATCATACTGAGGGCAGAGGGGAGACTTTGAAAAGTTGACATTGTCAGACTGGTTTCTTAGGGGCAGCTAGATGGCACAGAGGGCAATCGTGGAGGTGGACTAGCCTGGGCTAGAGATGGTGAGGTCCTAGAGGGCAGTTTTTAGATGGTAACCCAGGACCTACGCACTCCAAGGCAGGCAGGAGATAGGACTCCCCATCCCCCCAGTGTGGCTTCAGCCGGGCAGAGCAGCCCCAAGTTCTCAGACTTCTGAGTCACCTCCTTAGGTTCATGGTTGCCCTGAGGCCAGGTTAACCTCCTTCCTCTGTCCTAATTGCTTCCTGCCAAGAAAACCACCCCCCTCCAAGCGTCCTTGAGAAAGCCCTTGTAAAAGTAATTGAGTGTTTCAGGAGGAAATAGGTGCCCCAACCCCCGGCAGGGAACAGTGCCTCTCTGGCTGTTGGAGGGTATCCTAAAAGAAATATTTCACCACCAACTCCCATTCCCACACCTGTCATATTTGGGTCTGTGTATGGGGTCTGAGGGCTCTGGGCTAGACTCCTGTGGATGGCATAACAGATTACATACTACACAACCTCCGACCAACAGGGCAGGTGGGGCCTGAAATCCTGGCCACACTCCACTTGTCAAGCTGTGCATCCTGGCATGACAAGGCTATATTCAGAAGGGATATATCTTTCTAATTAGCCCAAACGTGCCATCTACTGGTTTGGCTGCACACTCATGGGGATGCTTCCACTCAGAGTGGGTGCCTTTTCCTAATTTGTATAAAGGGTACCATATGAACCATTGTAATTCTGGCTCTTGGCCTTTCTCCCCACTGCCCACCATCCATTCATTTGGGCTTTAATGATGCCTTCCACTGAACAGAGGGAGAAACTAAGCCCCACTATCTGCTGCCACTAGCTCCTTTTTGGGAGAACTGCTCTGCCCACAGAACCCACATATCAGCATCTGGTTTGGCCATAGATGATTGGACCAAGGGGTCCCACCAAAAGCTAGGCTGAACCAATCAGATTCTCTTGCTTGAGAATTGGAACTAGGAGACCCAGATGGGAGTTGTTAGTTGCTGGTGAGTCTTCATACAGAGTTTGGGATACAGCCACTTTATGCTGGTAAACCAAGGAAGTCTGAAGAGAAGCTGAGGGAAAGAGCACAGATGCAAATATTGCCAAGGAGATGAGAGCCTGTGAGGCCCAGAGAAAAGAGAGAGGCCTCATTGTTAGTTCTAGTTCATTTAAGTCCCAGTCATTCTGAATTCTCCACCTTTAGGGTCCCTTGTAATCTGCTTTCCCCTTTCTTCGAACTATCAAATAGTCCTCTGTTCCATGTACCAGAGTCCTTGCTGGAACAAGGACCTCAGCCCCGAGGAGTTATTGAAGTAGCCCCACTTGTGTGAGCTACCTCTTTCCCCTCACCCCAGCCCTATCCCAGCTTAGAGAAGAGTAGGAACCCTCAACACAGTCACACCTTTATTCACTGTCAGTGAAGAAAAAAACACACTACATAGCACAGGATTGAACAGTGAGGACAGTCACTGTGGGCACAGCCAGGAATAACACTTCTAAAGGGAATAGGGGGCTATGCTGGACAATGACTTGGGAGGCCCTCCTCTGCCACCCAGCCCCCCTCCTTCCCTAGGCCTCCACAATCCTGGAGCTTCCACCAAGTGGAAAGGGCCAGACACCCTGAGAGGCCCAGTTTTGCCCCCATATTCTGGCAAAGATAGAAAACCTTGAAAATTTCAGAAAGAAAATCCATTTTTCTGAGACACTTCAATTTCAGGATTTGAATTATATATTTTTTTCAAAAATGATGAATAAAATATGTAAGAAATGTATTCTTGCCCCCAGAGTGATCTCTAAAGTCAGCACAAAGCCTCACCCAGGGTGGATCTTCAGAAAATATTTGTTGCTTTTGTAAATTTTTGTGTAAAATATTTACAGTGTCAGCTTACTACCCTGCCCAGAAACCCCAGCTTATTCTCTTATTCTCTCTCTTTTCTCCTTCTCTGCAGCAAGATTAATTTCTACCTCTAGGGACTCTGCTATCATCAGGAAAAGACTCAGTGTCATTGCTTATGGGCTTCCTTTTTCTTAACTTTTGATTTAAGGTAAGTTATATAATCCCGACTATAGCTCAAAGAGCTGAAGTGGCCATCTGAAGTAGCCCTTGCTGATAGTTTTTAAAGAGCAGAGATAAGGAGCTCATCAATTAGCCCAAAAGGTTGAATGAAGACAGAATACAATCAGAAGGCAGATTCTGGGATCTTGCAATTCATAGAGCTGTTATAAGAAGATACAGAACTTCAAAGGAGAATTCGGATATATCAATGTTTTAACTGTCTGTATATTTTTGAGTCTATGTGAGTCATCTTCAATCTCTGTGAACCTTGTGTTCTGTGACAAGTTCCTCTCAGTTGGAGCAGAAATGGGAGGGCTGCTTCTTTTCTCACAGCAGAACCAGTGCTCTACCACAGAGCTCTCAAGCACACAGTCCTTGGGACATCCAGGAGCATGTGGGAGCAAGGCCTGGCCTACTTGTGGCTTCTCCCAACAGCAAGAGGGTGGTCCTGGTTCCTGGCCTTGCATTAAATGTTCAGCACTTCTGGGCTGTATGAGACTATTTGTCCTGACCGGCAAATATCACTTGGGATATGTGTCCAGAAGCTTGGAGTAATCAAACTTGCCCTCACAGGTAGGATTTGCCTACTAGCTGGTTGAAATAAAAAGTTCTCTTAGGGAGGAAGATGATGGTAAAGACAATGCAAGATGCTTCCAGGGTTCTGAGCCAGAGGCCTCCTAGGACAGCATTAATTTATTAGCAGAGCTGCCCAGAAGCATAAAACAAGATGCTTGAAAATGTGAGGACTTCGACCAAGCTTCTATTTCTTTTTAGAAGACAACAGCCTCAGAAATTTCTTAGCAGGAAGCTTGTAAAAGACCAAAATCAACTTAGCTTGCCCCACAGTCAACCTATGTACAACTCAGAGTCAGAGAAATGAGCAGGGAAGAGACTCTGAAGAGAAGAAACCTTCTTAGAGCCTTGGGTTCATCTTGGCACTGTGCTACCTCCTGACTGTGTGCTCTTAAGCAAAGGATTCCCCCTCTGTGCTTCAGTTTCCAAGACTGAAGAAAGGGAACGAAGATCTCCATTTCCCTTGGCTATGAGGATAGAATGAGATGGGGTAGATGGCAAGACTTTGAAAGCCATGAAGTTCTGTGTGGTTGGGAGTTAAATTAGATTAAATGTTTGGAGGATAGAAACCCCACTTTGTAAAAAGCCTTCCACTGGAAGTGTCAGCTGAGCCAGGCTGCTGAGCATCTGTATCTGTGGTGCTGACTGACAGCACAAGACACACCTAAGGCCAACTCTTGAGAGCAATGGAAGATCCTTTGAGGCATTGCTGAACAAAAACCTGCTGCTTACCACCTGAAGATGTGAATTCCCCAGTATTACCACATGGCTGGTCATAGGTAGGATAGAAAGAGGGTGGAAACCCAGTGGCCCTGCTACCCATAAGGGCAGCAAGAAGGAAGGTCCAATAGAGTTTGAGACCAAAGGTCAACATCCCCAAGAGTTTACACCTGCAGAGAAAGACAGGTGAGCCCTCAGCAGGAAAAGGCGTGCGTCATCATTTTCCTGCAGATACAGTCCCATGCCCCCCAACTCAGTTCCCACCCTGGGCTGACGGTATCTGTGTACTAGACTGTTTCACCAGCAGTTCAAGAGGAAATCAACAGTCACTACACATTAAAGCTAATTTCTGATCACAAATACAGGAGAAAGTAAAGTGAAAGACTTGATGAAGAAGCAAGATGAATTTTCTGGCAGTCAAAGCATGCAGCTCTATAGCTCATAGATCCAAAATCGGAAAGCAGACAATGGAAAGCAAAACCAGTGCACTTGGAATATGATGAATAATCTGGCAGGTTTAGGATTTGGGGTTAGGAAAAGCTTTTCAAATGGAGCATGCCCAGCACATTTTTAGTCATTTGGTCCATTGCAGCCTGGCAGCCTAAACAGTGGCCAGGTGGTCCTCTTCTAGCTCCTTCTGCTTCTGTAGCAGTGAAACAACAGGCCCATCCTTGAAACTACAAAATCCAGAAAGGAACTACCAAGATGTGGGAAATGTACTGTCTCACTCTCTGCCAATCTTATTTTTTCTGTTTCTGAAGTCAGCACCTAACCAGAGCAAGTGCACAACAGAGTTGCTCACTGAATTGAAAATGATCATTAAAAAGGAAGCAGCAGAAGCTGCTAATGGTGACAGCTCAGCTTTTAGCTGGATAAGAAAAAATGTTATCTGGTAAATATGGTGGCATTTTCTCTCTTTTTTCTCAGCTCTTTTTTCTCATGAAAATGAGCATTTTCTATATTCATTTGATCATCTTACAAAAAAAACAAGTAATATAAAGTACATTTTAATATCCTAAACTAACAAAATGACTTTAGCTCTTTTAAAGGGTACTAAAAAAATAAGTATTACATAAGTTTCTATTTTTTCTTAAAAATTCCATTCGCATGGTTCCTAGACTTCTGAACACTTTTCATTTCATCCGTCTGCATCTCTGTGTGGAGCTGAGTGGAAAGATTTAATAGTTCCTTTCTTTACTGCACCTCCTGCTCAGCTGTTGTTTAAGGTCTCCATTTAAGACCCTGACCACTGGAAGTCTGCCTCATTACTCTACGAGCTTCCAGAGGGCACGGAACGTGCCTTGTAGACTACCATATCCTTAGCATCTAGAGGTGCCTGACATTGGACAGATGTTCGATAAATGTTAGCTGAAGAAAGGACTGAGTGAAAGCTCCAAAGGCTGGGGCCAGAAGGGCCAGGTAGAGTCAAGGGGGCAGGGCAGAGACCACCTGTAAGGGATCTGGGTCCTCAGCAAAGGACAGACTCAATTTGGCCCTTTAACTGGGGTCTGCAGGGCCATATCCTATAAAGCATAATGCCAGGAAGAACAGAATTTCAAAGCAGAATCCCAGCCACCCTCCTTAACCCTGCCTCTAGGGGCAAAAGCCAACTCCCCTACGCCCAGTGGATGTTGATTCTGGGCTAAGACTAGAGTGGTGCTAGACCACAGGATACCTGAGGATCTGTCTCTTTTCCAGGGTAAGCTGGTCCCTCAAGGATCACGACTGAGAGGAGCAAGGACTTGGGCAGAGGGGTGGGTGGGCCAGAGAGTGAGGCTAGAGTCCTCCTCTTCCCAGGGAAGGGCCAGCCAGAGAGGTCGTGGGGTTGGGAGGTGGCCACACTTCTCCTGGCCAGGGGCCCTGCCCCTCACCAGCTGCTACTCTCTACTTCTGCATATCACACTGCAGCAGCAGCACAATGGATGGGTCACTCTTAGCTGCCTCCTTGAATTCCTCCAGAGTAATCTGGTCATCCTTATCCTGGTCCATCTTCTTGAAGATCTTGTCCACACGCTGCTGGGGTGTGAGCCCATCTTGGTTCATGCGCATCATGATCACAGTGCCCACCATCTTGTAGATAGCCTAGTGAGGCAATGAAGGAGGCATGAACACTAAAAAGGGGGAGAGAGAATTGGGGGTAAAGGAAGGGAGTCTGGGGGTGGGCAGAGGGAATACTGGGAGATGGTGAGGATACTGGAAAGTGATGTATGGTCATTAAGATTGGATATTTAATGAGTATCTCACACTAACCTGTCTAAAACCCAACTCTCCACCTCCAGCTGCTTCTCCTCCAGCATTCCCTTTCTCAGTAAATAGCAAATTCATTCTTCTAGTTGTTCAGACCAAAAACCTCGATGTCTTTCTTGACTCTCCTTCTCTCACACCTACATCCAAACCTTCGGCAACCTTTGTCAGCCTTAAGTTTGCAATAAATCCTATATCCAACCACTTCTACTGACTTCTATGACTGACACTTCCATCAGCTCCTGACCGGGCTGCTGTGGAAGTCTCCTAACTGGTCTCCTTACTTCTGCTGCCCTCCCAACTCCCAGTCTATTGTCCACACAGAGAAGGGAGAGCCCTTATTGGCTTCCCATCACACTCAGAATAAAATCAAGTCTCTACCTCAGATTGTGAGATGCTAAGTGATCGAGCTCCGGGCTACCTGTCTGACCCCCTTCCTACCACTCTCCCCTTGCTCACTTCCCTCTACCACCCTGGCCTCCCAATCACTCCTTGAACACAGCAAATACAATCTAACCTCAGGGTCTTTGCATATATTGTTCCCTGTGCCTAGAACACTCTTCCCCAGACACGTGCGTGGTTAGAGGGTTCGAATAATCAGAGGGTTAGCCCCTTCTCCTTATTCAGGTTGCTGCTCACATTTCACCTCATATAAAATTGCTTTTCCTCCATCGCTCTCTCTCCCCTTATTTTGCTCTGCTTATCTTCTTCATAACATTTACCGCCTGACATAGCATAGTTCAGTTATTGTTCTTGTTTTTAAATTTTCTCTCTAGAAGGAATGTCCCACGAAAGCAAGAACTTTAAACAGTGCCTGGCATGTGTCAGGCACTCAATACGTATTTGTTGAAAGAATAACGAGTTAAGAGAATTTAGGCTCTGGAGTCAGGTTCCCTGGTTTTGAATCATGAACCACTACTTTCTACGTTTCCTCATCTGCAAATGGGGTTTCTGCCAGTACCTACCCGCCAGGGTTGTTAGGTAAAGCACTTAGCACAGGGCCTGTCCTACAATGAAAGCCCAACCATCCTGGGAGGCAGGATGGGCAGAGAGGTGGGGTGCAGGGACGGAGAGGCTCCTGAGGCCCAAGAGGAGGGTGGCTGGAGAGGGCGGTGCCAGAGAGGAGACCGGCAGCAAAGACAGGGGGTGGGTCACACCAGCACATCCGGGCCTCTCGAATCCGCCCCAGCGCACCTCAATGATCTCCAGCATCTCCAGGCGCGTGATGCGCCCGTCGCCATCCAGGTCGTACATCTCAAAGGCCCAGTTGAGTTTCTGCTCGAAGCTGCCGCGTGAGGTGAC
>NW_011889608.1:7603-46253 GCF_000151845.1 Pteropus vampyrus | reverse complement strand
CTAAATTACCCCCCTACAAAAGGGCCGCCACAGCAGGCTCCTCCCTCTCTTCTGGCAGGTTTTCTCTCTTGGCACCCAGGATCTCTAGCCTTCCAGGTCTCAGCTCTCTTTCTCACTGACAGGTGCTACATGCCACAATCTTCATCCTCTCCTCTCCTGGTTACACCTTCCACAGCTCCTCACACCCATAGAATGGAGATCTTAATTCTCTCCTTGCTATTCAGAACTTTCACACTCAGCCCTCACCTGCCTCTGTAGGCTCCTCTACTACCATGTGTCTCCCTGGCACCATCTTCCAAGTTCTTCCTCAAGGCCTTCCAGGCCACCCTAGCAGGAAGCTTCTCTCCCTCCTTCCTCTGTACAAATATAGAAGACCTGGCTGGTAGCATTGATGACCCTGATTACATTCTGCTTTTCATTAGTTCATTCCATGAGCATGTAGTGAGGCTGACTGTGTGCTAGGCTCTGTGCTAGTGATGTGGATAAAGTAGACAGGAGCCAACCTTCGATAATTCATAATTGGATCAGAGAGGCAGACAGCTGATTGTAAAAGCTTTCAATCCATGCCAAGGAGTCAGCCTCTTCTGGAGGAGAGAAGCTACTGGGGTTTTAAAGCAAGGGCTAGGAAGATAGTATTCACTCCACAAACACTTACAGAATGCTTACAACATGGCAGATTCTGAACTAGGTGCTGGGCACCCGGAGAGAAGGAATGTGTTTTAGAATTTTTCCTCTGGCTACACCATGCAAGATGACCTGGATGTGAACAGAGAGGGGCCTGCGGCATTCAAGTAAGAGATTATGACATCAACCTAGGGGTTGTGGAGAGATGGAGATGGACTGAGAGATATCAGGAGAGGACTTTGGCAGGACTTGGTGATTGATTGGATGTAGCGGTGAGAGGGACAGAGGAGTTGAGGCGGGCGCTCAGATGTAGGGCTAAGTCTATGGAGGTGGTATCGCTGAGAAGCAAGTTTGAGGCGGACGAAGACTCAGTCCCCAGCTGGAATATGAGCCCCTCAGGTAGTCTATGCCAGATAAAGTGTTTGCAGAGGTGCATACAGTCCCTTCCCAGGAAGCCTGGCCAGAGTGAGGCCTCGCCAGGCCCTGAAGGCTGAGTGGAACGCTATGGGAGGAAAGTCCCTCTAGAACTTGAGTTTCCCAGGACATGGCCTGGTGGTGACTTTGACCTGCCTGGAATCTTTGGAAGGGCACCAGTCTCCAACCTCAGGGGAGCCTGTCATGAAGATACCCTGGAAAAGGAAGCCCTCAGGGCATCAGAAGGAATTCTCCTGCCATCCCAGGCCAGTGTGGCTTCTAATCTTTACTTCTGGGTGTGCACTAAACAACCAGAAATGGTCTATTCCATGCTCCTTCCCTTGTTGCATGACCTCAAGTTAGTTACAGAATATCTCTAGGCCTCAGATTCCACCACTGAGCCGTGAGAAAGATCAAGAAATAGTGGGGGTAGCAATATCCTCCCCCACCTACCACCCTCAGAGGATGTGGAATCCTATATACCCCTAGGAGAAGCCAGGGAGGAGGAGGCACGCCATCTTCAGGAACCTGGAACTGTAGGATCCAAAAAAGTTGCACTGGGACCAGAGTTAAGCATGCCTCTGGAACACCATGGGCAGAAGGAGGCCGGCTCCAAACCCAGCTGCCCCCTCCCTAAGTCCAAAGCACATTGAAGGCTCAGAGTATAGTCAAGGAAGCTAGAGAACCCAGAGGTGGAGGTGTCTGATGGGAGAGGCAGAGCCTCTTCCGCTGTCTTCTGTGGGATGTGCCTGAGTGTCTGTGTGAGGGGCAGGGTGTGGGTGAGAGCATGTCAATGTATGAGGCTGCAAATCTGTCAGAACGCACAGTCTCTGTGTGTGTCACAGAGTCTGTGTGGCTCTCACCTTCTGCCCCTTTTCTCCTCCCTGCCCTGTGCTGCCTTCCCACAATTCTCTATCTCCTGGGGTCATTACTGTTCCCTGCCCCCATTTGGTCCCAGGCACACTAAGGATTATTCTTCCTCCTTCATTTCTCCTTATTCCCTTTACTGCTCTTAGATCAGCAGGTCAAAGCTGGCAGTGCTCTTTAACATTATCCTCTTATTTTAGTGAAAACCCAGAGAAAGAAGAAATTGGCTCAGACTTAGACAGCAGGTCAGAGGAAGGGCCCAGATGAGCACTCAGGCTGAATCCATGCCACTGCCTGGTCCACCCTCTCCAAATACTAGCTTCTCTTGCCCAGTACTGGCCTTCTCCACTTCTACCTGCCTTTCAGGAAAACCATAGCTCTGATCTCCCTCTTGGCCTCCTCCTTGAACCATCTTGCTGAAACTCCAGGCCACAGTGTCTGATATCTTGGAAATATCCACGCCTCGGGGTAGCCTACCAGCACCTCTAACTCAGCACATCTACAACCAGACTCATCCTCAACCTGTGACAATCCTCTCTCTCTGCCACCTCCCCATTTGAAGCCCACAACCCTGATCCCTTCCCTCTGGAAGAAGCCTCTGGGCACAGAGGGGCAGCGGCTTTGTGATTGGGGCAGTGCCAGCTTCTTCACAGCTGGAGGGCAGCCCTCAAGAGGTAAGCAGAGGAGCCTGCACATGGTCAGCAGGGTCATAGTTAGATTTCCCCTCTCCCTTTTCCCTGGGTCCAACTTGCCACAAAGTCCTATCGTTCTTTGTTTTGAAGTGCTCCTAGAACCTTCACTACATTCTCTCTTTCTCCATAGTCAGGACCAGGGACACAGTCAAGGGCCTGAAATCCAGCTGGGGTGCTGCTTGTCAAGCCATGCCTGTGGGCTCAACTGTCTCAGAGGAAGTGCCTTTCTTCTGATTCCTCTGTTTGGAAGGAATGTCTTTTCTGGCTTTGCCCAGAAGTGCAATGTAAGCTAGAGGTGGCAATGCCCACAGGCCCCCTCAAACTCCAGAATCTTCTAGAATCTGGTGTCAAGGTACCTGACTGTCTAGCCTTACTGCCCTCCACTCCTCTCACAATTATATACTCCTTTGAAGCCAAGTTTTTCACAGTCAGAACCTCACCTTTTGCTTAGTTGCTTTCCTCTCCCTTGAAATCCTTTTCTCTCCTGAGCTGACACAGCTATAACCAGCCTGTGGGCCCGGCTGAAACCCACTTCCTTATGATCAGCCTCTCTCAGTGGACAGTCAGCAGCATGGGCACAGTATTTCGGACATGAGTAGACCCTGTCAGACTGTGGAGTTGAACCCCACAGTATGTAGACTTCAAAGCTCTCTGACCCTCACCTGGTGCTCTAGAATTCTTGGATGGAGCATGATTTGAGAGAGGCCTTTGCATTAAACCCTTGCCTAAGCCAAGAAAAGTTCTCCAGGACTTTTTGCTCAATGGCAAAGAGCTTATTCTCTCCCAGTACGATCCAGTCCACTTTGGAGCAGTTCGGACAGGAAGAAAAGTACTTTTCCCATATTTCCCGTTTGCCCTCTGGTAGCTGCCCCACCTGGGTTCTGGCTCTGCCCTCTGTGGCTGCACAGAACTGCCCTGTAGAGACCTAAAGGTCGTGCCTGGAATCCAGGGACATTCAATGAATAATCCTTGGTGGGCAGGACCTCCTTTTTCCTCTGTGGAATGGCCTCAGGCTGTTTTCTCTATGTTCTCCTGACATTGCACCCACTTCAGAGAAGATGGAAGCCAGACCCAGGGAAAGGAAGAGTTCACCCAAGGTCAAGTAGAGCCCATCAGCAGCAAGGCAAAGGCCAGAAAGCACTGAGGGCATATTCTGTTGGTGCTGTAACCCTGCTGACCATGTGCAGGCTCCTCTGCTTACCTCTTGAGGGCTGCCCTCCAGCTGTGAAGAAGCTGGCACTGCCCCAAACACAAAGCCGCTGCCCCTCTGTGCCCAGAGGCTTCTTCCAGAGGGAAGGGATTAGGGTTGTGGGCTTCAAATGGGGAGGTGGCAGAGAGGGTGGAAGGGACAGAGGGATGCAATAATCCCACACCCTCACCCAGCTTCAGAGGAGCTGGTGCTGAGACTGTTGCCATGGTGACAACAGCTCTCTGGTCAGGAGATTTTTCTTTTTCCTCTCCTCCTTTGCTCTTCTCCAAGCAGCAGCCATAGCAGCAGCAGCCAGGTCTTCTCCTTCTTCTTCATGAGAGGCAGAGGATGATAAATGGTGGGCCCTGTTGACTACCTCAGCCTCGGAGCTGTTCATACCAGCTGTCTATACTAGACCTTGCTGGTCTAGGAGAGACTCCTAACAGCTGAGGAGGGGCCCAGGCCTGGAGAGTGTGTGGGAGGGGGTGGCCTGGATCTAGGCTTGTGTAAGAAGCAATGTTCTTTTGCTGAGGACTAAAGCCGCTGAGGCTTCCTCTCTGAAACATCCTAATGGTTCAGGGAAAGAGGAATGGGGTCTTGTTTTCTCATAATCAACCATAGAATTAGAGTGTGTCAGTGCTGGATGGCTGTTCAAGATCATCTCATCCAGTCCACCCTCTGTTCTGACTTCTTCCCCATTTCATGAAGGATCAAAGAGGGAAGTGACTTGGCCAAAGTCAGACAGCACTGAGGCAAGGGCAAGATTTGAACCCAACTCTTCTGCACTCCAGGTCCAGGCCACCTTAGGGAAAAGAGTGACACAGTCCACTTGGAGCTTTGGCATAGTCCCTGCAGAGCAGCAGGAAGATAGGAGAGAGAGAGTAACTGGGTTCGGGAAGGCCAGAGAGGGTATGAATTAGAAAGATATCTGATTAGTAGAATGGGAGGAATTCATGCTTTGGCTATGAGGGGAAAGGGGAATGAAGGAGGCTGGGATCTTGGCAGCAGTGACTGACAGATATGGGTGGTCTGCTGGGGGTGGGTAGGAGATGCGGAGTCCCTGTAGTCCTCCGACCAAGATAAAGGAGGCCAAACATAGGGCCTCTGCCTAGCACTGAGACCATGGGGAGGGGGCGCTGTTGAGAGAGTGTCAGGAGGAGAGTACTGGGGAAAGGGGCGGTGGGGCCGGGAGGGGAGCTTCTTCCCTCCTCCCAGGTATGCTGTGAGCTCTGTCAGCTTGAGGGGTGGAAGGAAAGGACAATGTGAAGTGGGAGTGGGCTTTCTGTGGAGGTGGAGGCTGTCTTTGGGATCGGGGACCTTGTGATGTGAAATGCAGCGAGCTGCTGGTGGGGCTGAGAGATGTGGGTGGGGACTATCTGTGGAGGTGGGAGGTTGCCATGGGGCTGGGTGGACTACCTATCTCCAAAGGAGGGAGGGTGACACTTGCCTCCGCTAGCACTGGCAACATCACATCTCCAGATTTGTGTGTGTGTGCGTGCGTGCGTGTGTGTGTGTGTGTGTGTGTGTGTGTGCATGTTGGAAGCCAGAGCAGTGGGTGTTCTTACCTGAGCTGGGAGTAAGAAGGCAGCTCTGCCTCCTTTCCTGGGACCCATGGAGCCTGGACTTTAGGTTGGGTCCCCTGGCCAAGGGCGGATCCCTAGATGCTGCCACCTATGATAGGGGTCTGGGAGATGAATCGGAGGGGACAGGAGACGAAGAAAGGAATGAAGAGTGGAGGGAGAGAGAACAAGGGCCTCCGCCCGGCCCCGCCCGCGTTACCTGAGGCCGCTCGCCGCGTCGCTGGATGGCTCCGAGCCTCAGCGGGCCGCGGGGACCGAGATTGGCTCGCGGGCTGGAGGCCAGGTTCTCCAAGGTCCGCGCTGGAGCCGCCTCCCAGCTCTTGTATCACTATGTGTCTCTCCGAGCCGACACGATTTGCATAAGCCCCGCCTCACCCCGGACAGATTGCGCTTTGATTGGCTCCACTGGGGCGGAGTGGCAGGCGGGGTTTCAGGTGGGGACAGGGCAGCCAGTGAGGCCCCGCTGCCAGAGCGAGCCCCGCCCGCACTGACCTTCCTGGACTCGCGAGGATGGGGGAGAGCTGTACCCCCATCTGTATCCCGCCCTGAATCTCAGACCCCAGGCCATAGGCTGGGGCGAAAAGTGTCGAAGATTGAAGTGGCTTCGCAAAAACAATCTCACGGTTGCTATGGAAACGGGAGAGCCACAGCCGAGTCTCTAAGCCTTCCTTTTCTGGGCCCCAGCGGGGGTGGGGATGGAAGAGGGGATGAGTCACAAGATGTGACCCCCACCATATCCCACCCGAAATTGGAAGAAGACGATGAGGAGTTGCCAAGAAGCTGAGTGGGGGAGGAAAAAGATGGGGTGGTCAGCAGCCCACGCCTTCGCATTACAGCCCCTCAACACACCCACTCCTGTCACGCCGTGGAACGGAAAAGAGGGCGGGTGGGCGCGGAGAGCGCTGCGCGGATGGCGAAGTACCCAACCTCTATGTGGCCCCACATTAGTCGTGGGCTCCCTACAGTCCCTAAATCCAAGCCCTCCCCAGACAGCCTTCCTTATTTCTCACGGCCCCCCAAAAGCATGTTAGGATCTCCCCCTGAGGGATCCCTCCGCCTACTCCAAGGACCACTCCATTTCATTTCCCACCCTCCCGTTTTCCCGTCCCATAGACGGAGCCGGTCCCCAGCCGCCGCCAGTCTCCGGCCTCGGATGTTGACATAAACCCGAGGCGGTTTACACTGAGAGGGTCTGGAAGGTTTCAGGGCTCCGAGAATACCTCCTTCCCGCACTTGGGGGTCTCCCCGAAGCCTGGCCGGGCCACCCCAACTGCAGTGGAAGATGAGAGTTCCTGACCCAAGGCTATGGGAAAGAATCCTTTTATTCTAAACTGGGGCTAAAGGAGAGCGCGGATAGCCTCTGGCTGGGCCACGTGCGGGGGAGGGACTACTA
The DNA here is from genome assembly GCF_000151845.1 of Pteropus vampyrus. Lineage (NCBI taxonomy): Eukaryota > Metazoa > Chordata > Mammalia > Chiroptera > Pteropodidae > Pteropus > Pteropus vampyrus. Next base: position 39,494 of record NW_011889608.1, on the reverse strand, counting down.
GACATCTGTCAAAAGTGGGGCAGGGCGTCTAGTGATTGGTCAAATGGGATCGGGGATGCAGAAGAGCAGAGGGGGAGGGGGGAAGAGGCGGGGCTTCTGTTAAGCAAAAGTTGAGGTGGGCGAGGCGATGGAAGGTGAAGAGGACCCGCCTTCCAAGAATGGAGAAGGCTTCTCTGGCTGGTCCAAGAAACTCCCCGGACCAGGGAGGAACCAGGTTACTCTCTCGCGCGCGCGCTCTCTTTCTCGCTTGCTTTCTCTCTCTTTTCTCTATCTATCTCTCTATCTCCCTCTCTCCGTCCCTCCCTCCTTCCCTCCTTCTCTCTCTCTCTCTCTCTCTCTCTCTCTCTCTCCCCCCCCTCCACCCCCGAATGTTCTGTCTTCTATCTGGGGCCCTAGCAGCATGACAGCACCTGGGGCTCCAATTAGCAGGCACATCCCTGGCCCTTTGGTTGGTGACTCACGAGGGAAAAGGGACAAGTGTTTGAAAGTCCTAACTCTGTCACTCCCTGAGCACCTTCTCTATTTTGGACCCTGGGGACCCAGAGATGGGCAAGAACTCATCCCTGCTCCCAGAGAACCTTAACTCAAGGCATAAGGAAGTGAGGAGAGGCGGGAGAGGGGGAGACGCTGGAAGTGGTAGCTGAAACTCTAAAATGGGTTCCATCTTTGCCAATAATACCACATATGACCATGGGCAAGACCCTCTCTGGGCCTCCTAGTCTGTAAAATGTGAAAGCGGGTACAGGAGGCCCAGCGGAGCAGGGGAAGAATTTCAACCAGCAGGTTGAAGAAAGACCATTTGCCACCCTGAACAGAATTATGTGGGAATCTGACTGTTCCACTACACTTGTAGGCTCCTTAACAATAACTACCATATATTGAGAACTTACTTTGTGTTAGGCATTATCCTAACACTTAATTTATCCCTCATAAGAACTCTATGAGGCAGGTACTATTATTATTCCCATTTAACAGATGAGGAAATTGAGGCTCAGAGCAGTTAAGTGACTAACCCAAGTTCACATAGCTAGTAAAGCTGCAGAGCTGGGTTTTGAACCCAAGCAGTCTGACTACAGAGCCAACATTTCTAGTCAGTACTCAATACTGCCTCTCTTTAAGATCCTTCAATTCCTTAAGGGAAAGGACATTGGATAGGAATATTCTTTCTGATATCCCAAGGTATTAGAAAGGCAAAGCCCAGCCTCCTGGGAGCCACTTCTCTGACTCAGGCAAACAAGACATGAGATTCCAATAGTAGCAGTAGAGCTAGTAGTAGTGAACACAAGGAAAAGCCCTCCTAAACTGCAAGGGCATTGATATGTGGCTTCTTCTGACATCCTCATCCCCAGCCCTGGAATCTAGCATGGGATCCAGGAATCTCAGGGAAGCAAGGGAAGGAAGGTAAGGGTCAGTCTGTGAAGCAGGATACATTGGTCCTGCTCCGGCTCTAAACTAGGCAGGACCACCCATGCAGCCTCACCCATGAATCGTCTCAGGGCTTGTGACTATTCCTGACCTGTCAGTTAAAACCCATCTTCACCTGCTCATAATACCTGAGACCTTGACCTTGATCCTGCCTTTGCTTTTTAGGTTTGATGTTTACAGCAATCACAGCTGACATTGACTGAGTTGCTTCACTATGTACCAGGCTCTCTGCCGAGTCCTTTATCTGCATCACCTCACTTAATCTCAGAGATGACCACTGCCAGGAGTGATATTAAAAATATATAACAGCCCTATTCAGGCATGAGCACTAGAGCAAGGACTTAGTAGCTCTCTGTTCAAGAGTTAACACTTTAGTTACTGAATCAAGGGGAGCATGCGGGAGAAAGACTAGGGACGTGCTAACTATTTACTAGTCAATATGAAAGTATTTTGATGTTTTAATAGTCAGTTCAGCTGTACCGGTGCATAGGGACTGAATTTCATTGCCCTAGTATCATTATTTTCCTTCATGGCAGTAGATAGAGGCTCAGAGAAGTTAGCTGCCTTGCCCACTGCAACACAGCCTGTTTGCAACAGAGTTGGGATGCCAAACTAGAGCTGAATCTAGAGCCCACACTCTAAACCACTGACTGACATGTGCTTCCTGGGGAGGGGCCATGTCCAGAACAGAGTCAGGGTTTCCACTGCTTTGCAGCTAAGTCTGAGCCAGAGTTATGAGGTTTAAGTTCTAGAGCATTGTTTTGGCCTTGTTGTTCTCAGGCTTGGGGATACCTGTTCCACAATGTTGAAGGAGCAGGCCCTGCAGAATGAGGGCAGAGCAGGCTGCATGGCAAAAAGAACAGTGTGGTTGTGCGGGAGGCCCTAAAAAGGGGCACTGAGAGAAACGAGCCCAGCAGGGTTTGCGTGAGGGCAGAGGGCTGTAGGTGGTGGCCACACCGATTAGCTTCACCAGAGTGCTAGCATTCTTCCTCTTGCTGGTCCTGAACAATGCCTTTATGATGGATAACGCCTTCCTCACTCCCTGGGTTTCCTCAGCCTTGGCTAGTGCAGCCTGATGACAGCTGGAATTCCCCTGGGTCCTAGATATTTCACAGTCTTCTTTGTGGCTGAGAGAGAGTAAGATCACCAGCTTTGGGCTCCTTCCCTTTCTTCTGTTAGATAAGCAAGATATTTTTTACCAAAATAGAAATCTTTTTTTTTTTTTTTTGGTCTGGTCAATATATGGTTGCTAAAAGAGAGAGAGAGAGAGAGAGAGAGAGAGTATGGAAATGCCCCCTAATCCCTCCCTTAAGCGTTAACTGCAGGGGACCTTGTGTTTTTGCCTGTCCTACCTTCATTTTCCTCCTGTTGGTGAAGCCCTATAGTGTAGTGGATTAGGTGCACAGACTCTGGAGCCAGGCTGCCTGGGTTTGCATCCCAGCTCATCACTTAACTATGTGAACATAGGCAAGTTACTTTACCTTGCTGTGTCTCAATTTCCTCATTGGTAAAATAGGGATAAGCATAATAACAGTACCTATTTCAAAAGGCTACTCTGAGGGTTGAAATGAGTTTATAAATATGCAAAGTTCTTAGAACAGATTTTGCTTTGGGAAATTACCCAGTTGTGTACAGTCTAGGTAAGACTATCAATCCAGGTGTCGCACCTTTCCATGAACAAAGATTAGGCATGAAATTTAAGTAAGGCCAAATGGACTCTCTTTCCTCCTTTCTCTTTCGTTCTCTCTCTTTCTTTCCCCAGCTAATCTGAATCTTGAATAAAGTGATTCAAGGTAGTAGAGTGTTATCACTGGTTTATTCTAGGGCAGTGCTCTGATGACGCTGTCCATTCATTCCTGCTATCTGAATTTCCAGGGACCACTCTGGTTCATGCCCTTTCTAAGACCTACTTCTGCATTTCTTTTGGTTCTGTAAACGACTTCACATCCCTCTCCCCAAATTTATTTATTTATTTATTTTTCTTTCTTTCCTCTTTCCTTCCTTCCTTCCTTCCTTCCTCCCTCCCATCCTTCCTTTCCAATTTAAGTTATCTAGAGGTGATTTCTCTTTACTTGCAAGAAACATATATGACTTTGGCATATAACTTATGACTCTTGGTTGCAAGCGACAGAAAATCTAGCCAGCAATGGGTTAAGCGAAAAGAGAATGTAGTGGCTCAAGTATGAGAAAACCCCAGGAGTAGATTGGACTTTAGGGATGACTTGACTCGAGCTTAAACAATGTGATTAATATATGACCTCTTTCAAGGTCTTTGCTTTACTATGTTAGCTTTATTCTTAGGATCCACATAAAGGCAAGCTATCTGCCAGCATCTCAAGGCCAACACACTTTCAGGTTAGAGTCCCACAAAAAAGGCTACTCTGGGGCTTAAAATGAGTGTCTCTTTTCTGGCACAGCTAGTCACGCTGGTTCTAATTGGCCTTATTTGGGATCTATGCTAACCTGACAGGAGGATATATTGCTCTGATTGCCAGGGCTGAGTCACTTGCCTACTCCTAGAACTGAGAGATAATGTCAACTCTTCCCAAAGCTTGTGTACCCAGAGTAGGAAAGGTAGGTGCTCCTACCAAAGACAACAGAAGTTTCTAAATTATAAAAACACATACAAGCTATACTTATCAACATGCTGACAGGAGACAGATGGCCCTCAAAGAGATAACTGAAGATGGGTTGATGAGGAAACTATTTTAGCAGCTACAGGTATAGTTGAGAGAAATCAACAAAGTATTGTCAAGCATCCTGGGGCTAGCACTAGTGGAGATCATTACCTGCTCTAAGCCTCAAGGGGCAAGGGGAGGGAGCAGAGCAGTTGTAGGAGAGACCTCTGTGGGAGCGCAGACCTTTAGTTAAGGAAACACAGCCACTGCAGATATGTGGCCTGGTAGAGGGAGACTAAGGGTGGATGGAATAAATACCATGACCTCCTTCTATTCCCATGTGCCGTTTTCCTACTCATAGCCAAACCTAACTGGAAGCCAAATGGCAAAGCTCAAGTGATGCAGTTCACAAGTCAGCCACCTGGGGGCAGCACAGAGCGAGTAGAGAGTGGAGGCAAGCAGAGAACAAGCCTAACAAGAATGTATAATATTTATAGTATACTTATAGATATACTGATTTCAAAGGGCGACTGTGAAATCTATCTATATATACATTTTATATACACACACATATAATGTCTATATATACAAGTACATAGACTTTCAAGTTAGACAGCCCTTGGACTCGTTGCTTAACCTCTCTGCAATTCAGTTTCCTAGTCTATAAATGGGAATGATAAAAAGAACTACTTGTCGTGTGAGGATTCAATGAGGTTAAAGTGCTTAGCAGAGTGCCTAGCACAAGTAAGCACTGTATTCACATAAATATATAAATCACAGTTAAGGCGCTATATCAGTTGGGGCAAAGGCTAAGCTGCTGAAACAAACAGATCCAAACATGCAATAACTCAAATTCAATAAAAGTGTATTTCTTGTTTATGTACAAGAAATACATAAAGGTCGCTGTCAGGTTGATGGGTGGCTCTCCTTCTTGTAGTGATTTGCGACTGAGTCTTCTGTTTTATGCTCTACCATCCCCTAGGGTCTCCAGCCAGTGAAAAGGGAAAGAGAGATTGAACGAAGCTGGGAAAAATCATCTTAGTATTTCAAAGAGGGAAGAACAGGAGATTGGACACAAAAGTGTTAGAAGGGCTAGAGGAACAAAACACAGTGAGGTTTCCCAGAGATTTCTAATTAGAGGAAGCCGCTACACCCCTAGGCTAAAGGGAAAAAAATGGGAAACAATGCTATCCAGAACCCGTGCTCATTGCATTGCTAAGTCAATTGGAGCAGCTGCTGCTGCTGCCACTAGAACCACCACCACTGGTGCCCTGCAGGAAGCCAGGAGCTCTCTGAAGTCACATGCTGCTCTTGTTGTGACTGCCAGCGTTCATGAGCACCATGCTGCTGAGGTTGCTATAGTGCCTGCCATAGTGACAACCTCCGAAAGAGTACTGCCTGAGCAGGAACCCAGGAGCCTGTACTCACCCATTGTTTCTGCTGCTGTGGAAGCTGCTGCTCTTACCACTTCTGGAAAAAGAGAAAAAAAAAAAAGGCTTGGGCTTCTCCCTTTTGCCTTCAAAAGTCCCACCAGTGCCTCTCATTGACATAACCTAATGGGAAGCCAGTCGATAAAGAAATCTGAGAAACGTAATGTGCAGACTTCCAGCTCCTTCCTATACAGAGAAGAGCATAGTAGGATGAGAACAGAGTTGAGAGCAAGCAGATAAGTGACTGTAAAATACTATAAATTCAGATACTGAAGATTGTAGTTCCGGCCACCTTTCTGCAGTGTTTACCGGGAGAGGCTCAACTTCAAAACTAGCCCAAGAATTACCCTGCCTCTAGATTTCTATAAGAGGACTGAGGCAGGAGGAATCCTATGACCGTAAAGACAGACATGCTATTCTCTCTCCTCATTTCTTATGGGTATATCCAAATGGTTCCCTTCCCCTGAGCTCCGGCAGGAGACCCCAAAGAATTAGCTCATGAAGTTTTGGGGTATCTCAGGAAAGGGATTCTGACTCATTTCCCAGTTTTATCTCAGCTGACCCATAAAGTATGTTGATCTGCCTCAACGCTGCAATAGGATCAGCAGAACAAAGTGGGGAAAAACATTGGGGAGAGAGGATGTGGTGGCAATGCCAGCTGGAGAGAGGGTAAAGATTGTATCCTTGAGTAGTCAATTCCTGAGAGTAGCAGAAGATAGATCTTATAGTCCAGTGCTGACCAATACAAACTTTTATGATGATTGAAATATTCTATATCCAGGCTACCCCATATGGTAGCTACTAGTGACTTGTGGCTATTGAGCACTTGAAATGTGGCTAGTGTGAATGAGGAACTGAACCAAGAGGATATATATATACACACGTATGTGTATATTGATATTGATATTTATTATGACAAATGACTCTCATAATTATGGAGGCTAAGAAATCCCAAGATGTGCAATTGGCATGCTGGGGAGAGGAGACATGATGGTTTACATTTCAGTCCTAATCCAAGTCCAAAGGCAGGAGGAGACCAACGTCCCAGATAGGAAATAGCCAGGCAGAGAGAGCAAATTCTCCCTCAGCTTTTTCTTCTACTCAGGCCTTCATGGATTGGATGAGGTCTACCCTCATTGGGGGCCGGAGGAGGAGGATGGAGATGGATCTGCTTTACTGAGTCCCTGATTCAAATGCTAATCTCATCCAGAAAACACCCTCACAGGCACAACCAAAATAATATTCTGAGTACCCTACAGCCCAGTTAAACTGACACTCGAAATTAACCATCATAAAAACCATCATGGCAGCTCCTTTCAGGGTGTTTATAGTCAAACAGGAGCAACAAACACAAAAAGTAAACCAGTAACTATGTGATTACACATTGTTGTCATAATGTGTAATGTATCATTTCCCCTGTGAGAGAGGAATGAACAGGGTGCTGCGATAAAATGAGGGGGTGTTAAATTCAATGACAGATGGGAGGCATGGGAAGTGCCTCCAAGAGGGTGACATCTGAAGGATTGGAAGTGACCAGCCAGGTGAAAGAAGGGGAGACTGTCCTAGGCTGAAGGGACCATATGGGAAGAGACCCTGAAGTGAGGAAAAGTGGCTTATCACATGAGCTCAGAGAAGATCTCTGTGGTTGGAGAGAAGTAAGTTGGCTGAGAGAAGACTGTGGCCAGGACTTTGCATGATATCATAAGTGCCATCAGACTGTTTTGTGGCTGGGCATGGGTAGCATGAATGACCTGAATTGCATTTTTAAAGATTACTTAGGCTTCTGGGTAGAGAGTTGGAGGGGACTGAGAGTGGAGGTGGGAGAGCTGGAGTGGTTGAAGGGATTGAGGTCTGGAGTGCTGGCAGCCTAATGGAGAGGGGTGAGCAGTAAGAGGTGTTGGAGGGAGAGCTGCAATCCTGCTCTCACAGCCTCCTACGTCTACAACATGGAAGGCGACTGGAAGCCTGACCCCCATTCCAGATAGCAGGAGCATCTGGGTCCTGGGTAGGAAGGTGCCTGTGTATTAGGGTCCTGGGGAGGAAGAACCGTGACAGTAGCCACCCAACGGAGAGAGAAGAGCTAAGCTTATTCTTCTGTTCCTGGTGGAGAACAAGAAGCTAAACTGAGTTCTTGGATCAATTCCGGATCTGAGGTTGTAGTTCCTGCTCATGTAGGAAGGGAAAGAGCAGGGTTCAGGACAGGTCTGATTGGAATCCCGATTTGCCCTACACTCCCTGATGGGATGTCACTAATATTTGGTGTCCTCATCTCTGAAGCAGGATGAATGATGGTCTTAAGATTATAAGATTTGTCATCAGAATTAAACGAGTTAATGCATGAAAAAATTCATAGCACAGTGTTGGGCACAGAGCAGGGACTCAAGAAATGGAAGCTGCTTCCTAGTGCCTAAAGAAAGTTCTAGTTTCTGGCCGAGACTAGGTGGCCTTGTGATCTGAGCTGGGTCTGCCTGGTTACTTTGGGCTGTCCAACTCTACTGAGTGGGGCTAGAGAATATGGCTCTAGATCTGGAAGGCAGAGAGTTAGCCTGGGGCCAAAGAAGGAGATGGCTCAAAGTGACCTGGAGAATATAGCACTGTCTCAAAACTGGAAACTCTGGAATGTCTACTAGAAATCTATATTTTGTGTACACTAAAGTTTGAGAACTATTGACTCGTCCATCTTATTTATTTTAAATTCAGAGAAACTGGAAGCCAAAGGAATAAAAGTAAAAGCAAGGTAGTGGGTGTGCTTGGGTGAGGAGCACTGGGGGGAAAGAAAGGATCCCCAGAAAAATACAAATTCCAGTCATAAAGTAAATGTCATGGGAATGTAATGCGCAGCCTGGTGACTATAGTTATATATAATTATATATAATACTGTATCGCATATTTGAAAGTTGCTAAAAGTAAATTTTAAAAGTTCTCATTGCAAGAAAAAATTCTATACCTATGTATGGTGATGGATAGAAACTAGACTTATAGTGATGATCATTTCATTTATGTACAAGTATTGACTTATTATGTTATATACCTGAAACTAATATAATATTGTATGTCATTTATACTTCAACTAAATATAATATATAATATTTATATAATATATAATGTATATCTATTACATAAATATAAAGGAGGATTAAATAAAAAGAAAAGGCCCCCAGAATAAACTAGATGTGGAAAGGGCGAGGACACAGGGTTTGACTGCACAAGGGAAATGTGTTTCCTGTTTAAAAAGAACACACAAACCTTCTACGATTTGAATTCTGAAAGAAAAATTTACAAGTAGGACCTCTAACTAAATCATCCAATTTGGTCCCACCTTCCACCCCTACACAGTGACAGGCACTGCTAAACAGGGCTGCTAAGGAGGTATGCACCGTTAAGATTGGGATGGTTGGTGAAATATAGAAATACTAACATACGAGTTGGCAAATGATAAGTAGCAACTGCAATGACAGTACAATTAATTATTTGTAAATATAAGTTATAATATAAACTCATCAGTTCATTGGATGCCATCCTGAACATTGATAAATGGGCCTCCTAAAATAGCCGCTTCTGAGAAACGCTGAGAGCACCGTCTGCTGCTTCGCCCACGTCTCTGCAAACAGCACACACTGCATTGCTCATTCTTTATGAAGCACTCTGTGCTTTAGAAGAATCATTAGTTTATCTTTATCCTCAGATTACTCACATATTAGGGCCTCTAAATAGTTTACCCTTTAGTTTGGTTTTATTGCTGGCGTATTATAATATTTGAATAAATAGTAAGTGGGCAGGGTTTTGTTTTCTTAAAAGATTCAGATCTGACAGAAACATTTTAAAGATGAACACCCAGGATAAAGAAACAATGGTGTTTGGATAGTATTTCTTTTAAACATCAAAAATGAAAACCTGAATCTGGGAGAGATATTTTGAAATATATTAATAATTGAAGGTGCTCAACTTACGTAGCACTTGTACTGTTCAGAATGGCAATTATGTTCTGTTAAAGTTCATGGTTTGTATCAATCAGGGTTGGATCAGACAAGCAGAAACACCATGAATAATATAGAAAAGGGAATTTAATTAAGGGATTAGAATTCATGCAATTGTAGGGATTCATTCAGGGCTTAGTGGGGGGCGGCTTATTTCTGTTCCTCTATGTCTGGGGCTTCAAGTGGAAAATTTGACAGCTGAGTGCTAAAGTTATCTGGAGACATCACGCACATGTCAGATGCTTGATGTCCGCTGGAGACCTCAGCTGGGGCTGCTGGGGTGTAAACATGTGACAGATCTAACTAACAGAATGTGAGTGGAAGTGGAATGCATGTCCTCCAGGCCTGGCCTATACAAACCTCCCACGCATGATCCTTTCTCTTCTCCATCTATCAGCCGAATGGAGAGGACTTTGTGGACCCCGAAGAAGGCAAAACCCTAAGGTGGAAGAAGGCTGGATCTCTGAATGACTGTACAGAGCAAAGCTCTCACCAACCTGCATCAGACTGTGACATGAATCCAAAATAACTTTCTATTAAGTTAAGTTATTTACATTTTGAAGGTTTTTGTTACAGCAGCTAATGTTAATTACCCCAACTGATAAGCATCTCTGGTCATTATTGAAGTTATAAATGACTAGAGATTTTCACCTGGTGAGATCTGGAGTTGCAAACATCCATGATGATTCTTCTCACCATCACAGCTGTTACATAAGCCCTTTTTATAGTCGCATTGTCAAGGGTTGGTCTTGCAGCTCATGTTACCTAAAATGTGTTTGATGGAATTTTGATGATCTCATATGCCTTTTTTGACTAGTTGTCACAACTCATGAGGTCATTTTCTTGACATTTTGTTAGAAATAAAGAACTCCATTATCTTTCTATCACCGAGTTTACAAACCACTCCTGTCTGGATCCATCTCTCCTGCCCCCATGAAAATAGAGAGGTGTTCATCTCCTATCTAAAGGCAGTCCAGGCTACAAAAGACCTCTACTTTGCCAAATCCAAAAGCAATTTTGTATTCTTGTCCCTCTTAATCCCCTCAATAGCTTTGTCCAGCGTATCCACACTGCAAACGCTACCCCATGTTAGTCACTTAGTAGCTGTCTCGGTTTTCAGATTGACTGTAGCTGCAATGCTGGGCTTATGTTCAAGTAACCCTTATTTTACTTAATTGTGACCCCAAAGTGCAAAAATAATGATTCTGGCAATTCAGATATGCCAAAGGAGCTGTAAAGTGCTTTCTTTAATTGAAAAGGTATGTATGTACAGGAACAAACATAGTGTATGTAGGTTTTGGTACTATCCACAGTTTCGGGCATCCACTGGGCATCTTTGAACTTATCCCCTGCAGGTAAGAAGGGGCTACTGTGCTTGCTTCCTGTAATTGCTGCCTCTAAGATACTTTACTGTTCTTTTCTTGCCTTGTCGATTAACCAGTCAATTATAACTAGGTAACAATTCTTTAGATTAAATTCTCTCTGCTCAGATAACTAATGTGATTTCCATCTCTTGATTGGACTCTTCCTGATGCACATACCTTAGTGTCTTTCAAACAGAGAACGGTGACTGACATAGTTGGCATTCAAAATATGTTTGTTGAATTAATAGCAATAACACTTATTGAGGCTTTGTTCTAAGTGCCCTACATGTACCATCTACTTTTATTATTAAAATAATCTTATGAGATGGGAACTATTATCCCAAATAAAAGGAAAAATAAATACTGATATGTAGTGAGTTGCCAGATAAGGCAGAAACACTTGATTCAATGCAGAAGTCAGGCTGTGTGGATTGGATCTTCAGACTGAACGTTAGCAAACAGCTTGAACGATTAGCCTGGAAGGTTTCCTTTTGGGTAGGTAATTAACAGGGAGAACAGACCCCATGAAGACTGATTCCCAGGCCAAAGACAAGATAAGGACAAAAGGCACAATTTCATAAGGAGAAGTAATTGGCTAGCTTTAATAAGTCTTTAGCTCATCAGCACAGGATGCTTTAGTTTGTAATAAAGCTGAGTCCCAATTCCATTTGTGATTTTTTGGAACTCTGTTGACTCAATAAGTCCTTAGGTTGAGTCCAAATAGTACAGTTGAGGCACAGATCACAAATATAACAAGTCCGTCAGGCTGGTTTTGTTGATTCTGATTAGTTCTCCAAGAAGCAGTTACTTTGGTGCCTTCTTCTGGGGCCCTAAGCAATTGCTTTCTTGTACTTTATTTGGAACACAGGCTCAGAATCATGTGGTAGGTAAGTCCATCTGCATATGCTCAAGACTCAGCAAAAATTTCCTTTATCATTTCATTTTTACTGATGAGGAAACTGAGCCACAGAGCAATTAAGTAAACTTCCCTCGGTGACACAGCTGATAAATGATAGTGCCAGACTTTGGTAAGTGTGGTAGGTCATTCATTCTTCATGAAAATCAGTTTTCTGACATTAGTCTGCCCTGCAGGTATTCATATGTGCCAAGCCTTCCTGGTCAAACAAGCTGACTTTAGAGTTGGTACATTTAACCACTTTGCTATAGTGCTTTTACGGAAAAGAAAGGGCGGGGAAAGAGAGACAGAGACAGAGACAAAGAAAGAGATAGGTAGGTAGATAGATAGATGATAGACAGACAGACAGATAGACAGATAGAGACTGAGAATACAGTGTTAGGATCTAGGTTAAAATCCCAGATCTGCCTTATGGCATTTTGAACTTCTGTGAAATAAGCAAGTTACTTAGCTTTTCTAAGTCTTTGGTTCTTCATATGTAAAGTGTGAAAAGAATACAAACATAAATGGGCACCCTGTTTAATCTATTTCAGTTTTTAAAAAGCATACCAATTTATGATCCAAGACTGCCCCCTAGAGGTAAAATTAAAACACAACCTCCCTAGCTAAGCTAAATACAATCCCCCTAAAAACAATTCGGGAAAGCCTTTTTCTTCCCCAACTGTCCACCCAAAAACCCAATAGTTTCTGCAAATCAAATGACCCAATAATAATTGGTCTTCAGCATCTCCAATGTCTTTGAATTGCAAAATCAGGCTTTCTTGAAGGAAACCAGGAAGGCTTGAAACATTCTTGGGATTTTGGAGTTTAGAAAGATTATGAGGGTGTATGAGCTGTGTATAACACCCCAGCACAGTCTGGACCAGCTCCCACAATCAAATATGTTAATATTTATGCAGCAAAACATACTAAGTAGGATAAACAAAAACTATAAGTAGCTTCATATCAATTTAGATGAGATTTTGCTTCCAAATGAGTTTGCTTAAAACATATCTCCCCCCGCCCCCCCAAAACCCTATTGCTAGGTTTCAGAACTTTTTGAATTTTGGAACTGCAGATAAGGATTCTGGACTTATTTACAAATGCCAAACCAATCTGGGATGATAGTATAAGAAATTTTATTCCAAATTCATAAGTGTATTTGCAAAAATCTTAAACTATTAGTAAATAGAATCCAGCAGTGAATAAAAAATGATATGTCATGATCACAAGAATGGGAGGTGCAGTACCACAGCTGTGATTATGGGTTCAAGTTCACAATCAGACTTATGAGACACAAATGATTTAAATCTGGAATACAAAACAGGAAATATGGCAGATGCTGTATTTTTATCTCCTCGGGAGCTATCCAAGTACACAGGTTCTTTTGTCACTCGCCCACAAGATATGTATAGCTACCACAGGAAAGCCTAGGTGTGTGGGGGTCATCTTGACTCACAGAAGCTGCAGCCTCTATTTCCCATCAATATTTTAAATCATTCTGGTTGTGTAAGCCCACTGACAACTCCTCTAAACCCATGCACACAACAAAGGTGGCATACACAATATCCTCTATTTATCTTAACTCTGCAGTTTCCAAGGAAACATACTAAGGAAGACCAAATGTCAGGCAAGCATGTATCAACCAGACCTGATGTTAATTTTCCTTTGACTCACAGCAGGATAATTTAACATGAGTTAATCTCTTATTGTGATTTACCAATTAACTAGTAAAGGAGAAAATCACATGATCCTTTCAAAAATGCAGAAATATCAGTCAACAAAACTGAACATGGATTCGTAATAAAAATTCTTAGCAAATTAGGAACAGCAGGGAAAATTTCAATCCATTAAAGGGTAGCTACTCCAAATCTAAACTTTATACTTAAGATGAAAGTTTGGAAGTCAAGAACAAGGTAAGATTGCTCTCTGTCACAACTGCAGTTCACCATCATTCTGGAGGTCCTAGCCAAGGTAATAAGAGAAACAAATAACAGGTGTAAGAATTAGAAAGAAACAACATTGTCTGTATTTGCAGGTTATATTACTGTCAATTTAGAAAATTCAAGAAAATCTAGAGAAAAACTATTTGAGCTGATAAGAGAGTTTGGCAGGGCTACTAGGTACGAGAACCACATACAAAAACAATAAATTATTATTAATGGAAATAAGAAACCAGAAGATATTAATAGGTGAAAAGATACCGTTCTCAATGTCAATAAAAACTGTATGGTATCTAAGAATAGATCTTATAAAAGATGTGGTAGGCCTTGCAGAAGAAAATATAAAATATTTTTAAAAACATTAAAAGAATATAAAAGAATAAAACATGTTTATGGAAGAGAGTACTCACTATCATAAAGATGTCACTTCTCTCTCAAAATAAACTTACAAATTTAACTCATTCCAATAAAAATTTATCAAGGTATTTTGTGTAACTGGCTAAGTGGATTCTAAGACTCATATAAAAGAGTAAATGTCCAAGAATATCCAAGATAATTCTGAGGAAAAAAAAGATACCAGCTATAAAGACTTACTACTAAACTACAGAAATTAAGTGGGGTAGAATTATTTCACGTCAGTTTAAGGGGATAGAGAGCCTAGATGCAGACCAAACGTATCAGAGACTCAACATATGGCAGAAAGGGCACAATGATCCTATGGGGTGGAGTAGAGGGACTGGACTATGCTAATAAGTAATATAGGAATGATCAGCTTTCTGTTTGGAAAATCTTTATAAATCAACAAGAGTAAACAAATCAGTAGTGAGGAGAAAGCCTAATGATATGTACAAGCAAATCTCAGGATAAGAAAAACATCATGGTCATGCTCAACCTCATTAGCATTCAGGCAAATACAAATCAAAGCCAAATGAGATGCCACTTCGCACCATCTAGGATGGCCATAATGAAAAGGACATGTGATAACAAGTGGTGACAAGGATGTGAGAGATCAGACCCCTCACACACTGATGGTGACAATGTAAAATGGTATAAGTGCTTTGGAAATAAGAAAAAAAAAAAAATTCCTTGATTGTCCCATCTTTTACAGAAGAGATACCTGAACCACAGATCAATGAAATAATCTAGCTTTGGTCACGTAGCTGGTAAGTGATAGAGCCAGACTTAGAGGCAGTTCCTCGAGAAGTTTAACATAGTGATACTACATGATCCAGCAATTCTACTCCTAGAGAATTGAAATTATATGCCTACACAAACACTTGCACATGGATGTTAATAAAAGTATTATTCATAATAGCCAATAGTCCATCAACTGATGAGTGAGTAAATAAAATGAGGTATATTCATATAATAGATTATTATGTGGCAATAAAAAGAAATGAAGTTCTGAGCCACGCTATAACATGGAGGATCCTGGAAAGAATGGTGCTAAATGAAAGAAGCCGATCACAAGAGACCACATCTTGTATTATTCCATTTATGTGAAATGTCCAAAATAGGCAAATCCATACAGACAGAAACTGAATTAGTGGTTGCCAGGGGCTAAGGGGAAAGAGTAATGGAGAGTGACTGCTAACGGGTATGTGGCTTCTTTTAGAGGTGATGAAATGTTCTAGAATTGGATAGCAGTGATGGCTGCACAATTTTGTGAATATACACTTTAAGATGGTGAATTTTTAATTTTGACAAGGTCTAATTTACCTATTCCTTTTGTTGCTTATACTTGGGGTGTCTTATTTAAGAAACCGTTGCCAAATCTGAGACAGTTTTAATGTTTAATATTTTACTGTACATTGTTCAAGGCTGAATCCCACTGTTTGCAAATCTTCTTGTCTTATTAACCTCACCTACGACTTCGCTCTAGAAAAAAAAGATAATTTGGAAAAGAAAAAGTCACGTACAACTACATCCTTTTTTTCTTGTTTTGAATATACTGTTTAAATGCAGGAATCTGTAATAACAGAAGGGTTAAACACGAACTGTGCTCAGAGTGAGTTTGAAAGGAGCACAAACCATTCTGAACCACCAAGAACTTACTCTCCGCATATGTGTGTGTAGCTGAGTCTAAGTGTGCTGGGGGCCAACTGTGTAATTAGATTCCCAAGGTAGCTTTTACATAGAATACAATATTTATTAAGAATAAGTAATAAAATGTGTGAATTTGAGGCATATTCAAGAGTACTCGCAATAATTGTTTCAACTTAAATTGTTAAAAAAATTTTTTCCCCAGGAGGAATATTTTGTAACTCCTATTGTTCAGAGTTGCCCGAGCATGAGGATGACAAAACATGGCCAATTTTCTAGTTGTTTTATTCTCGTTTGAAAATTCTATACGGACGGCACAACTCTTTTGTTTGCACCCATAATAGACTGCTTCTACTGCCCTGCTCTTGATATGTCATGATTTTTCTTTGAAAAATTGTTCTCAAAGTGTGCCTCCCCAGCCAGCAGCTTCAATGTCACCTGGGAATTTGTTAGTTCCCAGCTCCACCCTAGACCTACTAAATCAGCAAGACAGGGAGTGGAGCCCAGAAATCTGTGTTTTAACAAGCCCTCCAGATGATTCTGATATCTGCTCAAGTTCAGAATCACTGCCTGAGAATATAGAATCTGCCATACCTAGGACTAAAGTCTAGGGCATTGGTGAATCCAGTGCCATGAAGTGACAGTGTAAAGCAGGAAAAGTGGCCACCGCCTCTAGGTTCTGGCAGACCTGGACATCAGTCCCTCCTGCTACCAGTGAAGAAAAGTGTCCCTGGCTAGCTGAGAGAATGTCTTTAGCTTCTAGTCCTTCAAATAGTCTACAAGAGACAACCATTGAATTAAAGGAAAAATCCTGGAGACTGTGGTTGCCAAAAGCGATGGGCTTTAATTTGGCTTGTTCTTTTTTTTTTAGGGGTTCCCGCTGCTGTGTGGCACTTAGCACCTTGGGCTGTCGCTCCACGTAAATGTACCTCCCGTGTTGGCAGCCCACGTCCTGTGATTCAGCCTCTGCAAAGGAGGCCTGGGCACCCAGTATGCTAAGAATAGAATTTTCCATTTCAACATTATTTGAAAGAAGCTTTTCTCTGCTTCATTCATCAGATATTAAAACTCTTCTAAATGCCAAGGATTTGTGCAGTGGCCTGGAGTTACAGTGGTAAACTGACATGGTCTCGCTCTCAAAATGTTCTTTCTCTAGGAGGAGAAAGGGGATTTTAAAAAGTAGATACAGATTGTGCTAAGTGTGATCATGATGTCTAACATCTCCCTTCAGAAACCCATGCATTCCACTCTCCCATTCATTTCACCTACCTAACAGTCTCCAAAGATTGGTTTCCAAAACTTAATGCCATGTGAAAAGATACGACTACTTTCCATAGCCTCCAGGGAACTGCTTTTAGGCTTGAGATCATTACTGACCTCAAAGAAATAGACTAGAATATTTTAAGAGGGTGGTAGTATGTTATATAATAATTGTAACTGCTTTGATGTGCATGTTCTTTGGCCTAGTCACTTTTGGGAATCTCTCCAAAGGAGTTAATGAAGTCTTTAGAAAAGAGCTAAACTGCCACTAAAGACAGTTACTATAGCTTTGTATATTCGATAAACAAATTACTCGAGCTCATTGGGTGTGATGGGTAAAATGGGGTGATAATCGGTACCCGAAAAAGTTCGTGAGGAATAAAAATCTGTGGAATCGCTGACACAGAGCAGGTATGTTCTGTATGTGTTCATTTCACTTCCTCTTTCCCATCATATTGCATTTTATTATATATGAATATATACATTTGAGAATTTATATAGTTTTTTCGTATTTCCAGTACTCACCTCTCAGTGGACTGAATTTGCTCAGGGACTGTTACCTCTCTCCTGCCCTCTCCTGGCATTCTGAATGGCAGCATTCAGATATTGAATGTTAGGGGTGTTCTAACCTTGACCAGGTAAGAACTGGAGGGAGAAAGTGACCATCAACTCTTTCCTAGTCTATTGCGTTAACCTCCTGGTCTCCAGGCTTCCCCCCAATCTTTTCTGGGCATGGTAGTCAGAGAGAGCCCATTTTAGAACATAAATGTGACCAGCTTCTCAAAGCCCCCAAAGCCTCCACATGGCTTACAGGGCCCTGCCAGCTGTGGCCCCTGCCCACCTTTCCTGCCTGATTTCATGTCAGCCCAGGTTCGGCCTTTCAGTTCCTTGGGTGTTTAGAAGTTGTCTCCTCTTTCTGAAATCTTTTTCCCTGCTTCCTTCTCTCTCTGGCTCCCCTTCTTTCAGATTTCAGCTTAAATGTAACCTCAGGGAATTCTTAATCTACTGCTCTGTCTAAAATAAGTGGCCTCATTACTTTCTACCATGTATGTCAATCTGTGATTTATGTATTAGTTGGTTTATTCCAAGAGTCAGCACAGTTTTTTCCTAAAGAGCCAGATGGTAAATATTTTAGGCCTTGTGGGCCATAGGTCTCCTGCCTTTGTAAGTGTGAAAGCAGCCACATATAATAAGCATGATTGTGTTCCCATAAAACTTTATGGACATTGAATTTCATACATTTTCACGTGTCACGAGATATTCTTGTTTTTAATTTTTTTTCCCAAGTATTTAAAACTGTAAAAACCATTCCTAGCTTATAGAATGTCCAAAAACAGTCTTATTATTTGAGGATCCCAGCTGATTCTGCCCAGGATTCTTTCCGACAGCACTGAGCGCGGGGAACATCTGGACCACGCCCCTATTCTCACCACGGTGCACTCCCGCTGCGCCTGAAGCTTACTAGGGCAGGTTGGGCCCTCGCTGGAGTGGGCGGGGTCTACGAGCATCGGGACGCAGGGACAGGCCGGAGCGGAGGGGCGGAGTCGAGAGGGGGCGGGGCCATGGGAAGTGGGCGGGCAGGCGCCCGCTTCCGGAGAGAGAGCGCGGGAGCAAGATGGCCACTACCAAGCGTGTGCTGTACGTGGGTGAGCAAGCGCGGGCGCTAGCCAGGGTCTGGGTGAACTCAGTTTCAGTGGGGCCGGACGCGGAGGGCGGCGAGCAGCTTTTTCGGCGGGATCTATGGCGGTATTGGTTTGCTTCAGGGTGTTAGCCCAAGACGTGATCTTTCCTCTTCCAAGTCCACTAAGCTCTAACCGGAACACTTCTGCCTCCTGGGCACCGAGGATTGGTAGAGGAATATTATGGACCTCTAAATCCTCGCGCCCATTCATTTTACAAACATTAACTTGCAGCGATGGCTCAGCCCAGCCCTTGCCCTAAAGGAATGGGTTCCCAGACTAGCCAGGTAGACGTGAGAATAACCTCTATCAGCAGTTTGATAAGCGCTTTAATGGGGACGGACAATGATGACATGGGCTTGGGTGCGGGGAGAAATGTCATCTGGAGAGGCGAGAACAAACTTTCAGGATGCAGTGACGCCGGAGCTGATGAGCTGGAGTTAGCCAGGTAGCCAAAGTAGGAACAAGTGTGTTTGCTGAAAGTGTGTTT
Source organism: Pteropus vampyrus (assembly GCF_000151845.1). NCBI lineage: Eukaryota > Metazoa > Chordata > Mammalia > Chiroptera > Pteropodidae > Pteropus > Pteropus vampyrus. Next base: position 20,370 of record NW_011889608.1, on the reverse strand, counting down.
GCAAGAGCAAAAGCCCAAAGTGTGAAATAACCTTACATTTGGGGGCAAGTAGGTCACTTCAGGAAACCCAGAGAATTGAGGGAGTAGAGAGAAAGAGACTGGAGAGATGGTCAGGGCTCCGGTTATGAAGAGCCTGCTAAGGAGTTTGTACCTTATCTTGAGGACAGTGGGAAAACTTTGAAGGAGTTTAAGCAGGGAAATGATGGGTTAAAATCTGCACGGTCTCATTCTAATTGGCTGTGTGGAGGAGAGGGAGATCTGTTAAGAAGCTATTTCAGTCATCCTGGGGCTAGATGAGGGTCTGCAAGAAGGGTGAAGAGAGCAGTGTGTTTCATAAGTATAGATGAAGAAGTAGATAAGAGGAGTGCTTATGTATGTACCCAAAGGACTGGATGGAACGACCCCTCCCCTTGCCTAGAGCATGCTAACTGTGCTGCAGGGACTTCTCAAAAGAATGAAGGACAGTGACTCAGAAAGCCTTTGGTTTCTTTACAGGTGGACTTGCGGAGGAGGTGGACGACAAAGTTCTTCATGCTGCTTTTATTCCTTTTGGAGACATCACGGATATTCAGATACCTCTAGATTATGAAACAGGTGAGTCCTTTTAGTGTCTCTCCTGTTAAGAATTCTCCTACTGGGAAAAGAACTTAAAAGAAAATTTTAAAGTCCTACCACAGTGTATTATATGGTTGATATACACCAAAGTTCTGAAGGGTGCCTCAGTAGGGCAGCACGACAGTGATCTTGATGCAGAAGGGATGTTCTGAGGTTTGTGATTGTGAACTGTAACAACTTTGCGGAGTCCCATCTGTTGGATTTGAGATAAAGCAGAATTTACCCCAGTAGGAAGATAGATTTTGAGGTACGTGGGGCTCAAAATGGACCTTACTGTTGTTTCAAACTACCTACTGGGTACCCCAGCACACCTGCTCCCTTCTCAGCAGCTGGAAAGCCTAGCCCCAACATTGGGGACTTGGCCTCTGCATACCTTTAGTAGATATAGCAGTTACAGTTCAGTTTTCTATTTTACCTTTGTTGTCATTTTTAAGATCAGCATTTTAAGTCCAGCTCAGTCATTGACCCTGCATGATTATTAGCAAGGTCTTTAAACTCTCTGCACCTAGGATCTTTAACTGTGAAAAACAATAAGGTTATATTGGTTCTCTAAGGTCAGTTGGTTAATTAAATTAACCCTTCTGTGTTTAGTCTTTCTAGGAAGATCAGCATTTTCCTGAGAATAAAGAATGAGCATCTTTATTTGGGTTTTAGGATTCATACTTTATGTACAGTTGATGCTCATAATATGTATTTGGAATGAATATCTGATAGGTTGAATGACTTCATTGTTCTAGTTGTTTTGCATGCAAAGGTTAAGATTTTAATCTGGCTTTGTTAGCAGAATTGAATGCTTAAAGATTGAAAGTATAGTTCATTATTTAGCTATATTCACTGAAAAAAAAAAGCTTAATATTGCTAGAAATGCTGTTTAAACTAGAAGGAATTAAAGAATGAGATTTCTTCTTCCAAAATAGTAATTGGGTTGAATTTCTAATATCTAGATATGACATGTGACTGACTTCACTTTCCTTGTGATCATCTGTTTTTTCCCATTGCCCTAAATGGTAATTACTTGTTTTTGTTTTCCCTTTTTTCAGAAAAGCACCGAGGATTTGCTTTTGTTGAATTTGAGTTGGCAGAGGTGAGAAAATTCTGCGTTACCTATATTTCATCTTTGGCTTGTGTTAGTGTTATTGCTGATCACAGAGGGAGCTGTTCTCCATTTGGTTAGGTTTCTGGGCCTCATGCTGATGCATCCAGAGAGATAAGAAGTGCTGTTTGAAGAAAAACTTCCTTCACTTAAATTTTAGGCTGTGGTTCACATCTTTGGGCCCTCGCTGGAGTGGGCGGGGTCTACGAGCATCGGGACGCAGGGACAGGGCGGAGCGGAGGGGCGGAGTCGAGAGGGGGCGGGGCCATGGGAAGGGGGCGGGCAGGCGCCCGCTTCCGGAGAGAGAGCGCGGGAGCAAGATGGCCACTACCAAGCGTGTGCTGTACGTGGGTGAGCAAGCGCGGGCGCTAGCCAGGGTCTGGGTGAACTCAGTTTCAGTGGGGCCGGACGCGGAGGGCGGCGAGCAGCTTTTTCGGCGAGATCTATGGCGGTATTGGTTTGCTTCAGGGTGTTAGCCCAAGACGTGATCTTTCCTCTTCCAAGTCCACTAAGCTCTAACCGGAACACTTCTGCCTCCTGGGCACCGAGGATTGGTAGAGGAATATTATGGACCTCTAAATCCTCGCGCCCATTCATTTTACAAACATTAACTTGCAGCGATGGCTCAGCCCAGCCCTTGCCCTAAAGGAATGGGTTCCCAGACTAGCCAGGTAGACGTGAGAATAACCTCTATCAGCAGTTTGATAAGCGCTTTAATGGGGACGGACAATGATGACATGGGCTTGGGTGCGGGGAGAAATGTCATCTGGAGAGGCGAGAACAAACTTTCAGGATGCAGTGACGCCGGAGCTGATGAGCTGGAGTTAGCCAGGTAGCCAAAGTAGGAACAAGTGTGTTTGCTGAAAGTGTGTTTGCAAGAGCAAAAGCCCAAAGTGTGAAATAACCTTACATTTGGGGGCAAGTAGGTCACTTCAGGAAACCCAGAGAATTGAGGGAGTAGAGAGAAAGAGACTGGAGAGATGGTCAGGGCTCCGGTTATGAAGAGCCTGCTAAGGAGTTTGTACCTTATCTTGAGGACAGTGGGAAAACTTTGAAGGAGTTTAAGCAGGGAAATGATGGGTTAAAATCTGCACGGTCTCATTCTAATTGGCTGTGTGGAGGAGAGGGAGATCTGTTAAGAAGCTATTTCAGTCATCCTGGGGCTAGATGAGGGTCTGCAAGAAGGGTGAAGAGAGCAGTGTGTTTCATAAGTATAGATGAAGAAGTAGATAAGAGGAGTGCTTATGTATGTACCCAAAGGACTGGATGGAACGACCCCTCCCCTTGCCTAGAGCATGCTAACTGTGCTGCAGGGACTTCTCAAAAGAATGAAGGACAGTGACTCAGAAAGCCTTTGGTTTCTTTACAGGTGGACTTGCGGAGGAGGTGGACGACAAAGTTCTTCATGCTGCTTTTATTCCTTTTGGAGACATCACGGATATTCAGATACCTCTAGATTATGAAACAGGTGAGTCCTTTTAGTGTCTCTCCTGTTAAGAATTCTCCTACTGGGAAAAGAACTTAAAAGAAAATTTTAAAGTCCTACCACAGTGTATTATATGGTTGATATACACCAAAGTTCTGAAGGGTGCCTCAGTAGGGCAGCACGACAGTGATCTTGATGCAGAAGGGATGTTCTGAGGTTTGTGATTGTGAACTGTAACAACTTTGCGGAGTCCCATCTGTTGGATTTGAGATAAAGCAGAATTTACCCCAGTAGGAAGATAGATTTTGAGGTACGTGGGGCTCAAAATGGACCTTACTGTTGTTTCAAACTACCTACTGGGTACCCCAGCACACCTGCTCCCTTCTCAGCAGCTGGAAAGCCTAGCCCCAACATTGGGGACTTGGCCTCTGCATACCTTTAGTAGATATAGCAGTTACAGTTCAGTTTTCTATTTTACCTTTGTTGTCATTTTTAAGATCAGCATTTTAAGTCCAGCTCAGTCATTGACCCTGCATGATTATTAGCAAGGTCTTTAAACTCTCTGCACCTAGGATCTTTAACTGTGAAAAACAATAAGGTTATATTGGTTCTCTAAGGTCAGTTGGTTAATTAAATTAACCCTTCTGTGTTTAGTCTTTCTAGGAAGATCAGCATTTTCCTGAGAATAAAGAATGAGCATCTTTATTTGGGTTTTAGGATTCATACTTTATGTACAGTTGATGCTCATAATATGTATTTGGAATGAATATCTGATAGGTTGAATGACTTCCTGATAGGTTGAATGACTTCATTGTTCTAGTTGTTTTGCATGCAAAGGTTAAGATTTTAATCTGGCTTTGTTAGCAGAATTGAATGCTTAAAGATTAAAAGTTCATTATTTAGCTATAGTTCATTATTTAGCTATATTCACTGAAAAAAAAAAAGCTTAATATTGCTAGAAATGCTGTTTAAACTAGAAAGAATTAAAGAATGAGATTTCTTCTTCCAAAATAGTGATTGGGTTGAATTTCTAATATCTAGATATGACATGTGACTGACTTCACTTTCCTTGTGATCATCTGTTTTTTCCCATTGCCCTAAATGGTAATTACTTGTTTTTGTTTTCCCTTTTTTCAGAAAAGCACCGAGGATTTGCTTTTGTTGAATTTGAGTTGGCAGAGGTGAGAAAATTCTGCGTTACCTATATTTCATCTTTGGCTTGTGTTAGTGTTATTACTGATCACAGAGGGAGCTGTTCTCCATTTGGTTAGGTTTCTGGGCCTCATGCTGATGCATCCAGAGAGATAAGAAGTGCTGTTTGAAGAAAAACTTCCTTCACTTAAATTTTAGGCTGTGGTTCACATCTCAGACCTGCCAAGTCCTGCCCCTCTTGCTCTGCAGAGTTCTTGCAGCCCTGCTCATCATACATTCTTGCCTGGCAGCACTGGTGACTATTTCTTATGCCTTTTACCAGTTGGCTAATTGCTGTACCATCAGCTCTAAAGTCAGCTAGGAAGCGCTCTTTGTTAGACACATGCACAACCTAGGCAGTAAATATAGAAATGACTTTTCCTCTTTTTTTTTTTTTTTGCTACTGAGTATGTTTAGACTTTTTTTTTTTTTTTTTTTGCTACTGAGTATGTTTAGACACCGCAGGAAGCTAAACTTGCACCTTGTCTTTTCTTGGCAGGATGCTGCAGCAGCTATTGACAACATGGTATGGCTGAGAATCTTCATTCTTACTGAAGCTATTTTTGGTAGTACAGAGGGTTTGTGTTCATATATTGGTTTGCTGAACCTCTGAAGTTACAAGGTTGCATGGGGAAGTAAAAATTGTCATGTAAAAATATTCATTGTGAATTACTCACTTACAAGATTAATCCTTACTCAAACATCCTTCCCCATTTAACATCTAATCATCTTTATTGGCTAATCTCTCACTGGCTACCCCATGTCTAGGATAATAAATTGCAAACACTATGCAGAGTAATTGCACAGGGAAATTTTATATTTTGCAAAAGAGGCAGAATTTCTTTTCATGAAGCTTTAGACTGGTTAACAATTGAGAAGAAAAATTCAATAAGGATAATGACAGGGGGTGCTACTGACACAAATGACTTGAATGTCCTGGAGAAGTCCTTGGGGAAAATGATGACACTCTTGAGAGTTTGTGCCCTCTTTGAGATCCTTGTGATTGTCATATCAGCTATGATGTGCAAGATGTCACACTGTAGTGTTGATAGAATTTTGTTGGAAAAAATACTGCAAATTAATTAGCACCTGTTACATCTTTGTTCTACAAATTAGTGTGTAGTTAAACCTGAATTTTAACTATAAGAAATTTATTTTTATTTTGTTTCATCACAATAAAGTCCCAGTCAAACCTTTTTTTCTACTTTTTATCATGAAATTTTCTTCACTGCTCTAAGTAGATTCACATTAAGTGACCATTCTTGGTACCAGCTATCTTTGGATAGTCAGGTTCTGCTTTAGTCCTGGTTTCTGTTACCCATTAACCACACATATTCCTCAGCTCTCAGAGAGATTATTTCTCTCCATTTCAGAGCTGACCTTGAATTTTGAAGGTGAGTTCAGGTACTTGGAAACTACACTTATCCTCATAATTTCAGAGCACTCTGAACCCGGAGTTACTTTTGTTAGCACGGTTCTTGGTATTGTAGAAAGGAGATGTATGATGGCTCCAGGGAGGAAATTCCTTGCAACCCAAGGGCTGCTTTTTGGTGGGTGCAAACTTTGCTGTTAGGGGCTCAGGGATTAAGGGAGAGCAAGTCATGAGCATGTCTCAGATGTGTCAGAAGCAAATGGAAAAGCAGTCTGACTTCAGGTGCTGGATTTTCAATCTTTTCAGAATGAATCTGAACTCTTTGGACGGACAATTCGCGTCAATTTGGCCAAACCAATGAGGATTAAGGAAGGCTCTTCCAGACCAGGTGAGTGAGGACGAGCACACATTCCCCATCACATCCTCCAGTGTGGCCTTAGTTGCATTTTTTTCTCGCTATTTACATGGCAGTAGGTGTTGAGTGCTACTCCTGGTGGACAGGAGTAGAGGGTGATTCACATTGGCGAAGGGCACTTGCCACCTTTGTGGTAAATGAAAAGAGTTTGAGCTTCTCTGGGCAGTTGCTTCCATTATGAGAGAAACTCTGCCTGATCTCTTATCTTTCCCAGTTTTCTCATTCCTGGGATGCTTCACCAAGGGGCTGGAACCAGCAAGGCTATACTTTTCTGTTTGGCATAGCTTTTCACTTAGACCTGCTGAGCTATATACTTCAGGGCCAACATTCCCAACAGGAACTTTCCTTGCCCTTGGGAGTTCCCAGAGCAGAATCCTCTGGCTGAATGAGTTCCACTTTGCTGACCAAAGCAGCTAATTAGCAGTTGCCTGATAGCTCAAATCTCTTAACATTGGTTTGATTCTTTCCCTTCAGTTTGGTCAGATGATGACTGGTTGAAGAAGTTTTCTGGGAAGACTCTGGAAGAGAATAAAGATGAAGAAGGCTCAGAGCCTCCCAAGGCAGAAACCCAGGAGGTGAGATCGAAGGCGCGTGCTTCTAGAGGAGAGGCTGGCACTTACCACAGGAGACTTTTTAAGCTCTTAGGAAATTTGCAAATATATATACAAAAGCAAAGAGAATAAAAAATTAACTCAGTACTTTGGTGAAGGTACTTTTGAGTGAACTAAAGAGAGGTTTTAGGCCTCTCATCCTTGTGCTCTGTGTCATGAGCTTCTCAGCTCCGCTCAGGTACTACTTCATGATTGGTGGCTGCCAAGGAGGAAGCCTGAGGTGAGGACCGGTCGTGAGTGCTCCTCTTCACCTCTCCTGATCAGCCCTCCTCTTTCACTGAAGCATTCGGCACAAGGCTCACGGTCTTCCTGTTCCTTCCCTGAGGGCTGATAGGACAGGTTAATGGTACTATCCCTTCCATCTGAACACAGGTTCAAGGTCCTCCCTTCCTCAGAGAACCCCTCCTTGGCACTTTCTCGTGATTCTCGGCATCTCTCTCTGGCCATTGCTTCTCAGGCCTCCCCTCCTTATGAACATCATTGCTTTGGGTTTCTTTTTTGACTCATGTCATCTTTCTTTACTCTCTGCCAAACAGTGGCAGTCAGTCTGTTTTTTTCGCAGCCTCTGATCTGCTGTAACTTTCCTGGTCTCTGTTTCTAGTGTTGAGCTTCAGACATTGCTGCTGTCTCTCTATCTAAAGTAGATGTCCTCCCTTCACTAATCCTGTTCTTCCTGTGTTCTCAAGCTTGTTAATTTGCCACCATCCATCCACATGTTGAGCTCAGCCAAAAATTTAGATGCAAAGCAGAGCACATAAATGGCCCTCACAGTCAGTGGAGTAACTGTGGGTCATCCTAGACCCCTTTTTAAAATAGAGAAAATACGTCATCGTGTTCTAAGTTTTTCTCTTAAATCTTCTTGAATCCCTTCTCCCCAGTTGTTCCATCGTCCCAGTTTAGCCTCTCATCTCATTGGGATAATTGCAATAGCTTCCTAATTAGTCTTCTGGCTGCAGTCTTGCTCTCCTCCAGTCTTTCACAAAGATGGCTAGAATGATCTTTTTAAGGCACGAGACGATATCTGACTCTCCTGCAGAGACCTTTTCGGTGACTCCCCTATCACCTGTCCCATGAGATAAAGTCCAGAGGGGCTCTCCAAGTTCTTGATGCTGCCCACCTCGCCAGTTTCAGTACCCCTCTTCATATTGTGGTCCCCACTTTACACTCTGTATTCCCCTGTATATCTGCTTTTGTACAGGCGACTCAAGTGCTTATTGTCTTTCCCTTTCTAGGAAGCAAACTCAGGATAGGGGCTTTGTATTATGCATCTTGTTAATAAAAATGTAAGGTAGGGTAAGGTGATTAAGAGCATGGACTGAGTACAAAAAAAAAGAAAACAAAACAAAACTGAGAAACAAAACAAAAAGCATGGACTGGGGAGAGGGGATTGAGTAGTTTAGGTTTGAATTCCAGCTTTACCACTTACCAGCTCTGTGACCTTGGGCAAGTTACTGAACTTCATTGTGCCTCAGTTCCCCATCTATAAAATGGGGATAATTGTCCTGATCTCAAGGGTGATTATGAGGACTAAATGAGCTAATATACATAGAACATTTAGAATAGTACCACGTATTTGCTGCTACTACTACGCTACTGCTGCTGTTAGCAGCAAATGACAGTAATAGTGTCCTCAGTGCCCACCACGATACCTCAGCACGTTTGTTAAACTGAACCACAGACAAATTACGAACATTTGACTTTTTTCTTTGGAACAAAAGTCATGGCTGTATTAAAAGTCCCCTTGTCCTCTGCTTAGCTTCGTCTACTTAGGGTGTAGAGCAAGGCCCCAGCCTTCTGCATTGTCTTCTGAGCACTCTGGTCCAAGCCGAAAGGCTGCCCTCCTTGCTTTCATTGTAGCCAGCCCATAGATATGCAGGGCTAAGGATGGAAGGAAGCGATGCTACATATATGGATCCGTTTAACTGGACTAAGGTGAGTGACTTGAGCTGGGGTTTGATGATGTTGAGAGCTGTGTATTGTGAGCCAGAAAAGTGTTGTTCTGTAACTGCATTGTTTTGACATTACTTATTTAGTAAATATTTATTGCTCAAATGCTAGGCACTGTTCTAAGTGCTTTGCAGATATTTAATACTATTGAGAATCTTTTGAGATAAGTACTATTATTATTCCCAATTCTAGGGGACAAAACTGGAGCACAGTGAGGTCAAATAACTTGTCGAACCTTACACAGTTTTTAAGTGGTAGAGCTGAGATTTGAAGCAAGGCTGTATCGGTCTAGGATCTGTGTGCCTCTCACAGTTGTGGCCACCCTCCCCCACTGGATAGCGAATTCACCAAGGGTAGGAACCATATCTTCTTGCTTAATAAACCCAGTGCTTGGTCTGATAGTTCAATACCTATATCTTGACCTATCCACACTACAAGAAGTCAGAGTCAATAGAGTTTTTACTATCAAATAAATGGGAGGGTTTGTATTGGATGTGTTATTTACCTACTCGGCCTTGTCTACTTGGAGCACAAAGCAAAGCCCAACCTCCTCCATTGTCTTCTGAGCACTTAGGCCCAAACAGGAAGACCACTCTCTTCTCTTCCATTTCAGCCAATCTATGACTGTGTAGGGTTAGGCACAGAGGAAGAAGGTTATAGGTCCATTTAACTGGACCAAGGTGAGTGGTTTGTGCTGGGGTTTGAAGATGTTGAGAGTTGTGTATTGTAGGCCAGGAAAGCGTCGTTCTCTGACTGCAGAGAAGGATGGAGCAAGCCGAGGTGTCTGAGGGCGAGTGTGATGAGATAACATGCCTGCAGGGCGGGGCTCAAGTTGAGTAGTGCTGAGGTCTCCTTTTTCTAGGTGTCCAGCTGGGTGCTGTGGCCATGGCCTCTCCCTTCTGCCCTTCCCGGTCAGCACCTCGCTCCAGCCTGCTCACTGCAGTTGGGCTCTGGGTGTGTGCTCAGAAGAGTACTCACTGTCCTACTCGGGGAGTCAAGGAGTCCTCTCTAACCTAATGATGTCTTCCGCACCCAGGGAGAGCCCACAGCAAAAAAGGCCCGGTCAAATCCTCAGGTGTACATGGACATCAAGATTGGGAACAAGCCAGCCGGCCGCATCCAGATGCTCCTACGTTCAGACGTCGTCCCCATGACAGCAGGTGAGCAGGACTCCAGTCAGGACAGCCAAGAAGCTGATGGCTGAGTACTGAGCCTTGTAAAGGTTCTCGATGCCTCGGTTCTTACGCCCTTGACATTGCTTCTGACCTGAGTAAATTTGATCCTGAGATCTAGTAACATTTATTCAGAGCAGGCGTTTTTGAGGCTTCATAAGTGCTGGTTTACTGTTTTTAAATATTTTTGTAAAAAATATAAATAAATATGTTTTCATTTAAAAAGAAAAAATATCTCACACATAAATTCCAAAAATATTGAAGGCAGTACATTTAAAACTTGTCTTTTTCTCCTATCTATATCCAGTCCTCTCTAGAATACTGTTAACTAACAGTTTCTTGAGTATTCTTTCCAGTTTTTAAATATTGACTTCTGTTTAATCTAAATTTCATTATATAGACATATAAAGTCAATTTCACAAAGTGTATTTTGATAAAACAGTAGAAATCAGCTGCCCAGTCCCTGGGTGCTGTCCTCCTACCCTCCCTCACCACCAACACCATGTGCTGCTCTTCATAGGCAGCCAATTTCAACTCTTAGCTGACACATTTGGTTTTTACCTCAGTATGGGTAGATAACACATTTATGTTGGTGCTTCCTGATCTTTTCATGCTAGACATTATCTATTTGCTTCCTACTTCAGAAGATAAAGAGAATAACCTGGATTATTCAGGTGCCTAATATATTCACAAGCCTATAACCTGAGAACCTTTCCCACTTGTTATTTTCTGTGTATCATAGCCATTCTAGTAGATGTGAAGTGGTATCTCATTGTGGTTTTGATTTACATTTCCCTAATGACTAATGTTGAGCATCTTTTCATGTGCTTCATTGGCCATTTGTATATCTTCTTTGGAGAATTATTTCAGTCTTTTGCCCATTTATTAATTGGGTTGTTTGCCTTTTTGGTGTTGAGTTGTAGGAGCTCATTATATGTTCTGGATATTAAACCCTTATTAGATGTGATTTGCAGATATTTTCTCCCATTCTGTGAGTTGCCTTTCTACTCTGAGATTGTCCTTTGATACACAAAAGTTTTTAATTTTGATGAAGTCTAATTAATCTGTTTTTCTTTTGTTACCAGCGCTTTTAGTGTCATATTTAAAGACCATTACCAAATCCAAAGTCACAAAGATTTGCCCATTTTTTTTTTAACATCCTGTTTTTTTAAAAAAAAAAAAATCACTCTACCAAATTGGTGAATTTATTATGAGGCCAAGCTAGAATGCCTGTATTCACTCCTCCTTTAACCAGAATTTCATGTAGTCCTTTAAGATGTCAACATCACAAAGATTTTAAAAGAAGACTTAAACAAACGTAACATAGTTTTCAGAGTCTAGTTAGAGGGAGGTTTTATTTTTGTTTGTTTGTTTGTTTGTTTGTTTGTTTTTAACCTGAACACCTGTCCTTTCTCAACCCCAGAGAATTTCCGTTGCCTGTGCACCCACGAGAAGGGCTTTGGCTTCAAAGGGAGCAGCTTCCACCGCATCATCCCCCAGTTCATGTGCCAGGGCGGCGATTTCACCAACCACAATGGCACTGGGGGCAAGTCCATCTACGGGAAGAAATTCGATGATGAGAACTTTATCCTCAAACACACAGGACCAGGTAGGACCCCATCAGTGGGTGGTGACAGGTGGGGCCAGGCTGGGGCAGGATGGCTGTGCAGGGTGGATGACGAGCTGTGGTTCTGGCTGAGGGGTCGGGGGACTGGAGGAGACCCAACCAGTTCACAGAGGAGAAGCGTTCAGCCTGGCTAGAGTAGAGTAAGCTTGCTTCCATTCATGCGCTATCCATCCTTCCACCATGTCCATACTCCCTGTTATCCTAGCTTGAGTTCTGTGATTTCTCATTGTAAGCTCACTCTTATTGCCTCAACCCCACTGCCCGCCTCTCTTTGTCAGACTTACTCAGTAAAAAATTTCAGTGGTTAGTCCCCTCGCAACTAAAGAAAAACACAGAACTGCACTGAACAGTCCCACTTGAGATTTCTGACTGTAGTTCTTCAGGGCCCCTCGGCAGCCTTATTAGGTTTTCCTCATTAATCCACAGTCCCAATCAGGGATGATGGTTCCATTCCTTCCTTCACTGCTGAAGCCTCCACATTGCCCTCTGCCTCAGCTAATGGATGGCCTCCTGCATCTCTTCACACATGCTCTGACTTCTCTCTGAGGCCTGGGATGGGCTGTCTTCCCCAGGCCAGCCCCTCTGCTTGTGGCCTGGACCCCATCACCTCGCTCCTACTTAGGGACCTGGCTTCTGCAGTCGTTTGCCCTTGCTGCCTTGTATCCTCCATCCCCTTGCTCTGCTAGAGCAGCCCATCATAAAAGCATGTGGTATCAATCCTTTAAAATATCATCCTTTGACTCATATCCCCCTCAGCTATCACCCATGCCTCTCATCCCTGTCTAAGCAAAACTTCTTGAAAAAGTTGTGTAGACACCCTGCTTTCTGTTCTCTCTATCCTCCTCTAGCCAGACTTCTAGCCCCACCTCTTCGTCTTACCAACAGGCACCTCTCGGCCTCATGTTATTCTTCCTCCCGGCAGCATTTACACCGCTAACTCCTGCTCCTTGAATCTTTCTTCACTTGGCTGGCAGGACTCCTCCCGCTTCTAGTTTTCTTTTTATCTGATTGACTGCTTTTTCTCAGTCTTTGCTCTCCTCCTTCTCCTGACCCCTAAAAACGGAAGTGGCCCAGAGCTGAGTCTTTGTCTCCATAGAAGCTCATTGCCCCCTTTTTCTGATAGCTTATAGTTTCCCTCTTTACTGTGCTGAAGCAGAATTCATAGATGATTATCCTACCTCCTGATATAATTGTTTTAAAAATCAATATTCTGTAACAAAGGATTATTCAGGTGCAGCAACTAGAAATGCAGGCAGCTGTGTGGACCAGCAGCTTGGACACCAGGGGTAGCATTACTG
>NW_011889608.1:0-6808 GCF_000151845.1 Pteropus vampyrus | reverse complement strand
CCTCTGGTTCCCACACGGTTCACCCCTCACTTCCTTCAGGTGTCACACACGGGTCACCTCGTCTGAGGGGCCTGCCCTGATCTCCCTCTAAATGGACTTTCCTGCCATCTCATTCTTTTTAGTCAGCTTCATTTCTTATCACACTTATTACTTGAAATTATATTACAAATTTGTTTTTCTTATTGATTTTCTATCTTTCTGAGAATGTCAGCCTCATGAGGGCAGGACGCAGGCTTTCTTTTCACCATTGTGCTCTGGAATAGCGTCTGACACATAGTAAACACACAATAAGTATTTGACTATTTAAAACATATTCCCAGGGCTGGTCTGTTATGTGTCAGACACCCTGTTCTCTAGTCTGGCATTGAGAGTAGAAAGGGACACAGTCCCTATCCAAAGGGAGCACACGGCACAGAGGCCCAGCCACGAGTGGGCTTTCTCACCGCCACAGGTCAGCTGCAGCTCCTCATGCCCCTCAGCCCCACCAAACCTGGGCCTTTTAGACTAAACTCAGATGGCACTTCCACCAGAAAGCCTTCCATGACAGTGACACCAGCCTACATGATACATTCACATACACTCTTATGTGACTGCCCTTTGTGCTTTTGTTCCCTGCATAGATGTCTGTATCAGTGGGCTTCATTGTGTTGTGGCTGTCACAGCACAGTTCTCCTGAGTGATTTTTCCAGAGTGACTTTTCCACCAGACTGTGAGCTCCACCAGAGCTGGGACCAGTGTCCCCAGGGATCAGCAGTAGACAATAAATATTTGTTGAATGAATGAATGAAAAGACAAACCAGTATAAAATGATTGAAACAATGCTGATTATCATTTTATTGACGATCATTTGAGTAGAAGACAAGGCATCTGCATGGTCTGTACATCCCAGAGCCTGCCTGGCTGAAGGGTGGTTGATAGTATGAATATTCATCCTCCGAGGGCTGGTAGCCTGGGTGGAGGGAGCTGACATGCTCCTTCTCTCCCCCAGGCCTGCTCTCTATGGCCAACTCTGGCCCAAACACCAATGGCTCCCAGTTTTTCCTGACGTGTGACAAGACAGATTGGCTGGATGGCAAGCATGTGGTATTTGGGGAGGTCACAGAAGGCCTGGATGTCTTGCGGCAGATTGAGGTGGGTGGCCGCCCATGCCCTTCCTTGGTGCCCAGCCCAGTGGGAGAGCTGGAGCAGGCACCCTGTGGCCTAGAAAGAGGGGCCAAGGCTGCCTCTGCTCAGGCTGGGAGTTGGGGGCTGTCCCTGAGCCACCTTCTAATCTTTACCCTCCCTCCCCTGATTTTCCCTCTTCTGTTCCACCCACAAAGGCCCAGGGCAGCAAGGACGGAAAGCCAAAGCAGACGGTGATCATCTCCGACTGTGGGGAGTACGTGTGAGAGGCACATTCTCTGCGCTGCCCCTGCGTGTCCAGGAGCAGTCAGCCTGGGTAACCAGCACACGAGGGTGTCCCGTTAAGCAGGGGTCTGTGTCATGGCCCTTCTCAGGGTCAGCTTGGAGCAGCTCCTCTGCAGGCATGGCCTGGGTTCTTCTGGCTCTTTCCCAAGCGAGACTGTGGGCCTGGGAGTCAGCGCAGGCGCCAAGCCACTCTCCCCACTGTGGATGGCTGTGCATAGCTGTTGCAGCTTTGCTGCCAGGGCATCTCCTGGGCCCACCAGTGTGTCTTCTGGATGTTTCCTGTGGTAAAATAAATTCTAGTTCCTATGCTGCTGCCTCCAGCTAGTTCCTGGGAAATGTCAGAGGCTGCGTCTATGGCCAAGGTAGGCTGGTGAGGGAGTAGGGCATAGTGTCTTCCCCATAGCTTTTTTTTCTTTCCTTGGATGTGTTCCCTGAGATGCCAGGGGCTGTATCTTCAAGCTAGATATCCTTGTCAGACCATTGTCAAGACAACGGAAATCAAAGATATTGGGAAAGTTCCCATCTGCTGCCTGTACTCCTAAACTCAAGCTGTTCAGTCATAGCCAGCAAACATACTTATCAGTCTCACTGATTCATTTATTTATTCAGTTTTATTCTACAGAATTTAAAAAATGAAACTTATAACTCAAACTGCCTTCTCTATGCCAGGTACTTTGCTTATTTGTCAGACAGGAGGTCAGCACATTATGCAGGCTTAATCCAGCCTGCTGACTGTTTTTATGAATAAAGTTTTATTGGAACACAGCCATATCCATTGTTTATGCAGTGTCTATGGCTGCTTCCTCACTATAGCAGCATTGTTGAGTAATTGGCAACAGACATTAAATAGTCTCGATACTGGAGTTTTCCAGATATACAGAATCAATAGTGGGGGCGGTGGGGTGTGTGTGTGGGTGTGTGTGTGTGTGTGTGTGTGTGTGTAGAGGGAGAGATTCATTTTAAGGAATTGCTTTGCAATTGTGGGAGCTGGCAAGTCTGAAATCTGCAGAGCAGACCAGCAGGCTGGGGACCCAGGGAAGAGTTGAATTTGCAGTTAAGTCCACAGGCCGTCTGGAAGCAGAATTCCTCCTGCCTTGTGTGAGGCCTTTGCTGCCAGGGCTTCTCCTGGGCTCGCCAGTGTGACTCCTGGACATTTCTTCTGATACAGTAAATTCTAGTTTGTTTTACCAGATATAAAAATCCCAGGAAACACCGGTGACCTCAGTCTTTTCTCTCCTGAGGCCTTCAACTGATTGCATGAAGCCCACCCACATTATAGAGGGTAACCTGCTTTACTTTAACTCTACTGATTTAAATGTTAATCACATCTTGAAAAATACCTTCACAGCAACATCTGGACTGGTGTGTGATTAAAAACTGGACACCGTGGCCTAGCCAAGTTGACCAAGTTGTAAAGTTACTACCTGAAACTTTACAGAAAATTACTGGCCCCTGAATGAGACAAATGGTCCCTCCCCATGCTGAATGCTGAGCTCGCAGTCTGGTCCTACTGTGTGCAGCCACTGCTTCAGCTGGCTTCTCTCCACTCTCCCTCCATGTTCTGGTGGCTGAAGTGGCTTTGAAGATCCCTCACCTATGGAAGACTCCAAGCAGAGACTGAGCCCTATATCCACTGGGCACCTCCCTGTGGGTTGGGTTACTCAAGCGATTCAGAATCCACTGGGCTGGGCTTTTTCATTTTGAGTTGAGATCTGAATGGGCCAGGAGGCAGGAGGGGCCTGCTGCCCTCTGGTCCTGTGACCCCAGGACAGCTCCTGCTGGGGGGTGATGGCATTCTGGCACTGCCTTTGGCTCTCATGTACCAAATGGACTGCCTGCCCTCAGCTGAGCTCCCTGTGCTGCAGTTTTCTGTTTCCTTGTGGCTGGGATGTATCACATGGTTACCGTGAGCTTCCAAGAGACCATCCAGGCCTTGGGCCTCATTGGTGTACACCACAGCCGCCGCAGCTCAGTCACAGGCATAGGCAGCTTTCATGAAGTGGGTGTGATAGCAGCAACTTCAGGGCTTTCTCAAGGACCAGGAAAGGATGCATTTGAAGTACTTAGCACAGCCAGCCTCCCAAGAGAAGGCTGACACCTGTGATGGTGACTCTGCCACTTTCTGTTCTTCCCTCATGGCCTGAGGAGGTTGAGACTAGTGAGCAGGTCAGAAAGCTCAGCAAGTTTGGAGTCATTGGGTGTTGCTGCCCTTCTCAGGGCTCTACTGGAGTATCTATAGGTGTCATCTCACTGTTCATACCGGAACCCTGTACAGAGGTAAACCAAGGCTCAGAGAACGTGACTGCAAAGGTCACCTGGGACAATATGGCAAGCTGAGACCAGAACCTTAGCCTGTCTCCCACCCCCAGATCACAATGGAGTCCTGGGAGTTTAACTGGGCTACAGGCTCAGTCTACGACAAGGAGCCCCAAGGCCCTCAGAGAAAACAGTCCTGCTCCCCATGATTGGTCTGGACCCTTGTGGGAGACTTGAGGAAATGGGACTCAACTCTGCCAGGTGGGAGGAAGGCCCCAGAGCTTGGGGAGCAGTAACCTGGCCACCTAGTTCAGCTACTCAGGGCAACACTGACCCCCCCCCCCTTTCTCAGGAGTGCTCCAGCCTATGGGAAGTGGACCCCAGGGGGAAGTGGACCCCAGGGCGCCGTGGGCCCTTTGCTGCAGACTAAAGGGCAAAGCTGCTTTCCTGCGACTGCCTGGCTCCTGTCCGAGGTGGCCTCACTGTCACATTCCTGCTTCTACAGTGCCAGGGCTAAGGATGTGGGGCTCAATTTTGCCAACTCATTCCCTCACCAACTCCTTCAGGGTTGGGCCCCATCCGTGTGCTGGCCCTCTAACAGCTACACGAAGTCAGAAACCAGGGGTTATGGCCTTAGGATCAGTCCTGTTACTGCTGGAGTTTCTCTAACAGCATATCTGCCTCCAGATGCTGCTGGCACGGTACATTTGTCAGTCACGGCAGCCTCACAGCAACCCTCCAACAAAGGGTTGTGGGACCTACTTTTTAATGGTGAAAACTGAGTATCGTAGAGTTCAGGTGATGGAAAACTAGAAAGCCATGTTTTTAAAAAATATTTATTAATGGAAATGTTAACTGTATCATAAAGTGGGAAAAGCATATCTCAAAGCCCTTATGTAGCACAGTATACCAGTTTTGTCAAAATACCTATCTATAATATGTAAACATCTATATAAGTATATTCTAGAAAAAAATGAATTAAATTCACAAAATATTAATAGTGTGTTTATCTGAGTCATAGAACTATGGTGATTTGAATTATTTTTTTTTTTACTTTCCTCCAAAATTGCATTATTTTCGTAGTAAATGAAAAACACATTTTTTTAAAAAGTGGGTCAAGTGCTTGCACAAGGTCTTGCCATAAGTAGGAAAACCCAGGATGGACAATCCTCTGTTCAAATTGCTGAAAGAGGCATTTGATGGGTGCCGAACGCCCTCAGCGAGACCGTCGGATCCGCGTGCCTCTGGAACACCACAAAGTTCCACAGCCCTGGCCACCGTGGGCAAAACTGGGCACATGCCTCAGGCCTTTCAAGCAAGTGAGAATTAAAGTGCTGCCCTCAAAGGATTGCCATGTGTAGATGTGTTACAGAAAAGCACAGCTCTGAAGGAAATACACCACCACCCGCAGAACACATCCTAGGAGCAGGTTTAGTGGACAAGCACAGAAGTGGCTCAAAATTAGCAAATTTATTTGTAGTAATCCCAGCAAGTACAAGTTGTTAAGCATTTATAAGCCAGACATTGTCCTAAATGTTTATGCACATATTTGATCTTTATAACAGATTGGAAGGAAATAACCAATATCCTGCTCTGCTGAGGAAAAAGAACTAGGACTCAAATCCATCTGGCTCCAAAAATTTGTACTCTTGCTATGCCGTCTCTTTCCTATTCCTTAGAGATTTTCCAGAATATATTATTCCCCTACCTTAGAAGACAGTGAACGCTAACATTCTGACAACTTGGCCTCAAGGCCAGGATTCAACTGCAAATACCAAGACTGGTGTGCATTTCTCCTTAGCCTGTTTTTCCATGTGTCCTCCCTTCCTGTCAACTGTCATTGATTTCTCATTGCTGTCAGTGAGTCTGACCACACTCATTTATCCTTGTGGTCTGGTGAAGCCATGCCCTGAGCAAGAGAAAGGGAAATGGTGGCATCTGTGCTGTATATCTGCCAGCCTGGGCCACACACTGCAGCTGCCATGCTTGGTTCAGCAAATAGATAACTCATGGAATAAAATGCATGGGCTTTGTGTCCACAATTGTTTCACTGCTCAGGACTTTTTTTATTTGATTGCATTTGATGACTAGATCTCATAAGTTGCTGATGGCCAGATAGGTAAGCAATGACTTACTGTTTTTCAGTTCTGCAAGAAAAAGGAGGATTGCAACTCTTTTTCATTCCTGCTGTGCATGGCTTGATTGATAGGGAAGGTGTACTCCATATCTACAAACCTTTGGGTAATTTGACAGACATCCAGGTGCACCCCTACCTATACCAGGCCATTGGCTGGACACTCAAGCCTCCAGGGGAAATAAAGTTAGTTGGCTTTTTTTTCAGTTTAGTTACTAAAAGACAATCCTTAATATTGGGAAGAAAGAGCTATTAGATAAGTACTAGAGTGACAAATAGGTTCCAGTTATGTGCCAATTTGTAACTGCCATCTGATTTATGACTTGTATTCACAACGGCCAGTTGAGCTCCGTGTTCAGGGTTCTGAGGCTGCATCTGGGCTCAGTGTGAGACAGGGTCGGCAGACACAGATTCCCTGGCTGCAGGCCCTTTGGAGATCAGGAAGTCCCCTGCCTTCATGTTAAGGATGGAAAATGAGACCCAGAGGAAGAAGCCACCTACAAGTCAGGTCTCCCAACATCTAGGCCAGACTTTAGATGCCTACACTGATGGGGGACTCACTGTCTTTAAGACGGTCTGGGGCTGCCCTCTGTACCTGGAGGGTTCTCTTTCTCTGCACTTGCTCCCAGAGTCCTGGTCGGGGGCTGCTGTCCCACAGCATGGCCCCAGCCTCCAACCCTGCTCTAGACCTGCTCTCCGGGAGCCTGTCTTCAGGGTGCAGTGAATTCCAGGATGCGTGTCCTTGGGCACATGGGTCGTGCTCCCTCTGCGGGCTGTGTCTGTGGGTTGGGGTGGGCCCAGGACCTGCTTTTAATGACACAGTATTTCAGGATTCAGGCAGCTGGACTCCGTGTGCTCCAGCAGGTAAATTACAGGCTTAGCAAGTCAAAAATCAAATAAACACTCCAACTGCCTCAGCTGCTCCAAGGAGAACAGTGGTTTCCGGGAACCTCCCCACGCAGCTCAGCCTAATTATCGACTCCCCCGGGACAGGGGCCTTTTCTTTGGCTC
>NW_011889607.1:406098-496929 GCF_000151845.1 Pteropus vampyrus | reverse complement strand
GAGCCATAAAGTCTCATTCCCTCCCCAATTACACAGCCACCTAGCTCCCCATCCCCAAAGCCATATGCCATTAATGACTTTTACGTATCCTTCCAGACTGTTTTTCCCACACACAAATATTCACACCTTGTTCCTTGTTTTCACTTAACATTGTGTCTTTCTCCTTTTTAACTATGTCAACTAATTCAAATTTGAAACACACACTCTCTCTCTGCTGGCCAAACAAAACACATGTACAGGCCACAATCAGCCAAAGGGCCACCAGTGAGTGATCTCTGACCTACCCTCTCTTAGGCCCAGAGAAAGAGGCCTATGGCACCCTCAAAGCTAAGCAGCCTGACCCACCGGACACCAAAGCCATCCCTGTCCAAGTAAGACCTCAAAGCTAAGGGCTTGACCTGTGTTCAATCCCCACTGAGGAAACAGGTAAGAGGGAAAAGGCCAGCTGCCCACGACCCTCTCCTCCCCAAATCAGAGGTGACCTCGTCCTTTAGCCCTCATCATAGGTCACACTGAGAAGCACGCACTTGCAGCTCGGGCCCAGTGTGAGCCTCCTGCCCCCACAATTCCCAGAAGTGCTGTCAACCCAGTGCCAGGAGTTGACTTTCCCAGGCAGCTCAGGGTAGTATAGAGGGACAAATGGGAATGAGAGATCCTCAGTTCAAACTCTGGCTCTTCCACCAAGGTGGCTGGGCCAGATGGGCTTTTCAAACTTTTAAGCCATAATCCGCTGCCCAGATGGTTCTCACATAGGCTATACGGCCCCCTAGGGGATATTTTTGGTTGTCACAATGTTGGGGGGCCACTAGTGACCTTTAGTGGGTGGCTGGGGAACAAGAACACTAGTTACCCTAAAAGGCACAGGACAGCCTCACATACTGTCTCAAATCTCACGCAACTTAACTCACGCAGGTGAAAAAATTTGTTTATAATCATCTGAACCTAGAATAAAATTCTACGTATGAACAGGAATACTTTTGTAGTTTTAATACACACTGAATTTTCTTAGAATTACCGTTTAACCTAAGGGAAGACTGACTGGCCTTTGCTTTGTTCAGAACTTAACCAAAGCTGTTTGCTATTCAAAAAAAATGTCACTGAAGGCAACCCATCCTTATTAGTTCAAAACTCCCCTCAGTCAGCACTTGTAGATGTTGCCTTCATGGTCGTTCTACAGGAGGTCTTAGCACCTACTTCATTATGTCAGAGTCCTGACATATCAGAATACACGAAATAATTACTTTCCTTTTATTTCTCCTTCACATTACAGGCGGCATTACGCTGACTGACTATACACACACATAACACAGTAAATGGGTTATGTTTCTATTAATTTTATTTTCGAAAGATAATAATAAAAACAACTGCAACATACTTCAACAACTACTCTTACTACATGCTAGGCACAGTTCTAAGCATTTTGCTGTATTAACTCACTTATACTCAACAAAACCATCTGCTACAAACAAGGGGCTGTGGGCTTACGAGGGCAGGGCACCACTGCTTTTCAGAAGAAAGCCCCAAAGGTATGCTGACCTCAGCAGTGTCTTCCCCTGGCCTAAGCAGGGGACGGTAGGCCCAGCATGTCCACTGTTATCATCCCGTCACTGGAGCAAAGTGACCCCACCCCAACATGGCTCAGCCCCCCACGCGACTTGCCACCAGGGCAAGCAGTGTGAGGGTCCCGATGTCTTCCTTCCCAGACGTCTTCCTTCCCAGACCTCCAGCGCCAGGGCTCCAGGCTCCCACTCCTACCCTGCCTTGGGGGCACGAGGCAGCTGCTGCTGAGAACACATCAAAGCCACGCCCTGGTGGTCAGGGCTGGGCAAGAACCAGAGGCCCCTCCCCTGAAAAGCACAGTCCAGCTTGTTCCTTCTCCCTGAAAACACCAGCTAACAAATCTCCCTGCTCTGCTGTATACTCTCCTCCCTGCTCTCCAACCCCAGGCAACAGGGCTGCTCCACTAGGGACGCGTGTGGGAAGACAGAACACTGGGATCCCAGTGAGAAGCAGACAGGGTCCCAGTCCCAGCCCCGCCACCAAGTCCACCAAGTCCAGGGTGACCCTAGACAAGTCCCCTCCCACTCCTAACTCCCCTCTCCAGCCCAAGTTTCTCTGTGAAGCTGGAGCACTGCTGCAGCTCTCCGCTCCCCACCTCGTGCTCAGTCAGTCAGTCGCTAGTTCTGCGGGCCCCAGCTCAGACCTCAGTCTGCACACCTGTGTCAGACCCGTGTCGCTCTCTGGGATGCATGCACACTTCCCACATACACTTTTCTAACACTTGCCAATGACCTTAGGGGAGAGACCGCTAGGCCCTGAATCCCCCACCCCCCACCCCTTGTCAAATCCTCACTGGGGTGTCTCTCGGCCATTCCCAGCGCTACTCTCTGCCCCTCAGTTTAGCGCTGGCTCTGAGGAGCTGATTCAGCCCAGTCTGCCTCAGCCCCCTGCCCCCCACTCACTGTGTACAGTCTTCGCCGTAGTCTGGCCAGGAGCGGGAAGGAGAGCTCTAGGCCAGGGAACCGACGAGCTGCTGGCATCTCCACGGAGCTGGACCCCCTGACTGGGTCCTGGGACTCTGGCCTGAGACGTGGGGGAGCAGGGACCTCACCTCCTGAATTTCAGGTTCTGTCCAGAAGGGAAGTTAGCCAGAGGTCTGCCCCAGGAGTCTCCCAAATCCCACACCAGGGGTGAGAAATGGGGCAGAAGAATAGGGTGCACCCCTTTTCTCTGCTGCAGAGCCGTTTCTACAGCTGGCCAGTCTGGCAAGGAGCAGGTTCACTCCTCTCGCTGGCTGCAGCAGTCTTCTGTCCTGTTTCTCTGTCTTCTCTCCAGTGCAGTGGTCACAGCTCCAGTCCTACTCCCTGGCTCCCCCACCCAACTGCCCTCCCTCTCTCTCTCCTCCCTCCCTCTTCAGCTGAGCAGCTCTGACACTGGCTGAAAAAGGACCTTTCTGAATCATTGCCAAGAGGGCGGCGGGAGCAGGAATGGGGGGACTCTTCCTCCCAGCCACCCACACTGGCCCCCCTGCCTCCCCATACACAAGGCCCCCTGTCTCTGGCTTCCAACCCAGCCCCCACAGTTGCAGACAACTCCTAGGATTTTAGGGTGGGGGCTATGTGAATCAAGCAGCAATGTACAAAGACTGGTTGCAGGCCCCCACATGGGCTTATCTAGGGTTTGGGGGCTAGTACACAACCTGAGCTGGGGGCTAGGACCCCAGTCATTCTTGGACCCTGCAGGCCGACTCTTCAGAGACCCTCCCCCATTTCCCAGTCCCAGCCTTGGCTGGATGTCTCCTGGCTCAGGCTCTAATGTGGCCCTGTTACCCTGGTGCCCGACGGAAATAGGAGGCCGGCAGGCTGCCAGAGTGGGGCAGTCCAGCCAAGAGTGAGAGGAGGTATGGGGGGGGGGGTAAAGAATCTCCACCCCCTCCCCTGGGGTTGCCTAGTCTGCTGCCCACAACACCCAGGCTATCTCCTCCCTGGACCAGCTGGCCAAAATCCAAAGCCCCCTCAAAACAAACAAATATGCCCCTAGACCCTGCTGGGATTGTCCCCACCCCAAAGCTGTAGGATTCCAGACTGCATGATGTCTCCTGTATAGCACCCACACACCCAGACAACAGCCCCAGCTAAAGGGAACTGGAGACACTCCATCAAGCCCCCGAGGGCCCCCCACGTTCCTGGAGCTGACAAATGATCCTCCGCCCCTCCTCAAGGCCGCCAGCTGCTCTTACACCCCCCTTACTAAAGCCCCCAGACACACCTGACAGCTGCAGGAAGTTCTCTCAGGCTCCCTCAGAACCCCCCCACCCCCAAGCCATGCCTAGGGAGCCCCTGTTTCTTGCACACTGCTCTCTTGTCCCTATCCAGCTGGCCACTAGCTCTGGGAGCCCCAGCTGGCTGGTGAGGCAGGCAGCTGGGGTGAGAGTCTTTCCAAGACCTCTCTCAGTGTTTGACTTCCCTGGCAAGGAGGTATCCAAAGAGACAGTCATTTCTTGGTCTGACCCCAGTAGGGGAAGGGAGGACATACCCCAGCAATCTGTCCCTCTTCCCTTTTCCCGTCACCCACCCCCCAAAGCCTATGGAGGTAGCCAGGTGCAGCCTCCCCTCAGTCCAAGTGAATCAACAGTCTGAGGCTGGGATCACAGAACGTGAACAAGATGAGGTCAGGCTGAGGTCACACTAAAGCTAACTTTTCCCCCAAATGCCACCAGATAATGTCCACAACTCAGACAGAGAAGTCTGCCTACCTCCCACCAAGAACCATCCTGAAGGAGACCCAGGGATCTGACCTCAGGGGATAATTTAAGTAGGATTACACTTTCTACTGCAAGACAGGTTGTGCTGGAGCAGAATGGCTAGATTAAAAATTCCAGACATCTCCTGAAAGATGTGCCCCAAATCCACTAGAACCCCATGCCTGACTCTCCCTTGGAAATGTGGTAAGAACAAGCCTCAGCAGATTGCTCAGCAATACAGAAGGGGAAGGCTGTGAGTAAAAGGGAACCATGGTCAGGGATCAGAGCCTCAGGCCAGCTCTTAGACCCCTTTTACCAGCCCTGGAAAACAGCCCCCACCTTTCTGCCCTGCTTTGTCCTGTCAGCCACTGCCCTCTGCCGGCCAAGAAAGAAAGTGCTTGGTTTCCAAGGGGAAGAAAAGCAGCCCAATAAATATGGTGATCATATTTTCTAAAGCAAACAGGGACATTTGGCTTGACGTGCATATATAAAAGGCCAGTAAGCAGGAACGTCCAGGATACAGGGACTCAGTGCCCATAAAAGACTAAACCCAAATCCTAGCAGTGCTTCCAGTGCTCCCATGGAGCATTGAGGAAAGCCCAAAGGGCAGCTTAATTGGGACCCAGGGGACCCAGAGATACTGAGGCAAATGTCAGCATCAGTAATTCATCACCACTGATTCACTCCACCCCCTTAACCCTCCACCTCAACATCCACTCTTCTTTACCCAGCCTCTCTGCCCCCAGGACCTGTCCTGGGGCTAGGAACATAGACACCCCTCACTCCTGAGAGGCTGCTGCAGAGGCTGGGCCCTCAGCTCATCAGCAGATGATAAGGGCTAGGTCCCGGGTACCTCACTATCCCCCAGGCTTCCCCCATTACCTGCTGTCCCTCCTCGCCCCCCGTCAGGCGCTGATATGCAGATCTCTCCCCCATGGAACCCAAACTCCCTGCGTTAGGGCCAGAGATGGGAGCCGAGCCATCCCGCAGCGCAGCCCCCGCCCCTCCAGCGGCACCGGCAGCGTCACTGCCCTGCGTCCTGAGGGGCCGGGCCTCGAGCATCCTCTAGGAGGGCAGGGCTGCTAAAGTAGCTCCTCGCCCCCAACCCGGCATGTACTGAACAGCCTCCATTCTGTCACTGGCTGACCAAAGCCTTGGTGGTCGGTCGCGGTCGCTGTCTCTCCTGCTAGGCCTGCGGCCAGCCCCTCCCCCAATCTGTCCCCAGTCTCCATTAACAATTAACAAGCCTCCGCCTCTCCGCAGCGCAGCAGGCTGACCCCCAGAGAGAAGCAAGTGCCGCGCCCCACCTTCACTGACCACGGAGACACAGCTCCTCTCAGCCCTTCGAAGGGCCATCTCCACGACCCCAGAGCTCCACAGTCACCACTTTGGTCTTGGGGATTCAGGGGTCCCCATATTCCATAAGGGAGTCCCATCCAAGTAGCTCACGGAAGAGAAGCACCCTCCGTTCTTACTCCACCTGAGACCCCTCCCTCTAGACATCCAGACCTGAAGCCTATCCCTGCACCCGCTCAGCTTCCACTGGGCTCCAAGAATGAGCCCACCTGCCGGGATCCCTGCAGCTCTCCTCACACCACTGGCTCTGCTGGATGAACCTGCCCAGCCCACTCCTCACCCAGCCATGAAAGCCACGCCTCCCGCGCCCGCCCCAGCCAGGCCCTCTTCTCTGCGCTGTCCCCCTACAAGACAGCACAGGCGGTGAGCATGGCAGTTCAGGGCAGAGTACTGGGGCTGACCTTTCTGGCCTCAAAAGAGTGCCTGGAGTGCCCACACTCCCTGCCGGAGGAGCCGGTCCAACACCTGCCCATGCAGAACTCTGTCACCCAGCACTCGGGAGAGGCCATTACTAGAAGAGGAAGTCCAACTGCAGAGGCTCCTCCTCTCCCTCCAGCCGGGAGGCCCTCAAGCCCTCCCGCACACCCTCTGTTTTGCTGGCATCTGAAGCATCCATTGACTCCATAGTACCAGGTATTTAGGGCTGAGCTCAGGGCACCTTCAACCCTTCTGGGGTTTGGGCAGAGGAGGAGGAAGATGCTGAGATACCGCCCCCCACACACAAACTCAACCTCAAGACTGAGTAAAGAGACCCCAGGAGGGCACGAGGTGAGCTCCCATAAGGCTCACTCTCCTCACAAGCTCCTTTTCCACCCTGAAGCACGCTGGGGTTGGGGCTGACCCTACCGGTCACCAGGTCTATTCTAGGCAGAAGTTCCTCTCCATCTTATTGCAGCCAGGGCAAAAACTAATTTGGGGAGCACCTGCAAGAACCCAAAGTCAGGAGGCTGTGGAGAAAGAGAGGCTGAAGAAAACAGGCCTGTTCCTTCTTCCTCTGGTTGGGTGAAGGGTCTGATCCAAACCATTCCCCCTTTCTCCCTATCTCCTCCCCAGTAAGCCCTCTGCCTCTTAATGCCATCCTAGTATTAAGATAGCCACAGGATCCAAACTACCTCTAGGATTTAGGGAACCCAGCCCACATGCACACCTCTTTGGTCTATAAATTGCCCTCTTATCTCTAAAGGGAGCCAGGAGTAGCCAGGTACCCAGCCTGCCTCAGCTGTCTACTCCCCTCCTCCAGCCTCTCCAACAGTATCAGTGAAGTGACAAATCCACACTGAGGAGTAGATGTGACATGTAATTTCCGGCCAAGAGGATTTTTCCAAAACAGTCTACCGTATTCTTGGGAATATATGCCAACCCCACCTCCAAGCCAGTCCTTTCCCACCTCTGCCCTCCCTCTTTTCTAAGCCCTGGAGGGAAAACAACATATTAGGGCAGGGGTAGGGTAAGGGGGGTGCTTATAGCTCCTCTCCTAGCCAGAGGATTATCTTGCCTCCACATGTCAGTCAGCCCCACCAAGCCAAGTCAGCCTCAACTCAGCCTCTGTGAGCAGGGCCCAAGCTTCTGGACCAAGGCCAAGCTGGCTCCCCTCAGGACCTCAATCCAGAGGGAACTGCACCAGGCAACTCCACACCTTCAGGTCAGACCAGGTCTGACATCACACTGGTCTGGGGAGGAGGCTGGCCAGAGGCCAAGGGAGAGAAGGGAGTGATTCAGACACATACCATGACTGCCCACACTCTCTCCATCCTCAGGACACAGGGGCCCACTCCCTCCCAGGGAAGCTTGGCAGCTGAGGTCCTGAGGACAGGCAAGGCTGAAGCATATTTGCCAGCAATTCTGAGCCCATGGGCCCTGAGTCCAGCCCTAAAGCCTCTTCACCCTTCTCCCTAAGGATGGGTATTTCCTAAGACTATTGAACTTGCCCTTCCTTTCTCAGTGGATGCTCCACTTTCTGGAGGTCATCTCTTCTCCACCCAGGGCTTCAATAATCACCATGTGCTGTCTCCATTGCTGACCTCCTGAAGCTCTAGACTCACATTTTAGACATTGAAAGGACAGTCTTAACAGGAGGATGCAGGTACCACAAATTCTGCATCTTCAAACTGGGCTCATCATCAACCACTTACACCTAGCTAATGCGTGCTCCCTGTACCCTGACTGAAAACATTCTAAGCCAACGCCAGCCACCCAGGCTACAAACCTCACCGCTGCCCACCCCATCCTAGCTTTCCCACTGGGTAGGCCACAAAATCTTGCTGTTTCTGCCTCATTATTCCTACCATTAATAGCACTGGGATCAAAAGTCAGACAGACCTGAGCTGAAATCTTGGCTCTGTCACTTTCTAGTTGGGCAATTTAGGGCAAATGAATTAATGTCTAAGCCTCGATTTCCTCATCTGTAAAACAAGGATAAATATTACTTCCTCCATTGAATGTAGAGTCAATGAGATAATGAATAGCACACTTAGCACAGCACCTGGCACATAGTTGCCTATTGCT
Organism: Pteropus vampyrus; assembly: GCF_000151845.1. Classification (NCBI taxonomy): domain Eukaryota; kingdom Metazoa; phylum Chordata; class Mammalia; order Chiroptera; family Pteropodidae; genus Pteropus; species Pteropus vampyrus. The sequence goes on along the minus strand of NW_011889607.1, from coordinate 488,825 downwards.
ATTACTGTCATCTGAACACAGATCTTAAGCCCCTCTCCTGCTTACAGCCTTCTGTAACTCCTCACTGAACCAAATACAAGGCCCTTCAGGATCCACTCCTTGCCTATCTGTCCAACTCCATCTCTAACCATTCCCTTCAAATGTCTCCATGTTACAAGTCAAATATTTGCCCTTCCTTAGACACTCTCTTCTTTAGTTTTAATGTCTTTGAGCTATTCTCTTTGTGACACTCCTCTTTGTCTACATGATGAACTCCTATACACCCCTCAAGACCCAAATCAAATGTCATTTCCTCTGTAAATTCCCATACCCACTAATGGTTATTTCTGCCATGCTTCCCAGGTTATTGTGTTAACATGATGTTTGAAAACAATACTGGTAAAAATACATAATAGTACACGTGGAAAGCAGCCAAAAGAATTAAAAACTTTAAATTATCCATCACACTCTGATCCTTAAACGGTCCCTATTCCTGTAACACATATTAATACATAACTCTACTGAGGGGGCCCTACGCACACACCTCTACTATAGTCTGTACATTGTAAAATAATAATGTGCTTATATCTGTCACCCATGTGTCAGACTCTGTCATGGCATCTGATCAAGAGAGTTTGCTGAAAAGGACTTCAAACCTTTGTGATGGACACTGAAGAAAGGGGGCCTGACTCTTTTCCAGTGAGCTAGGAGATACGCCTTACTTCCAGTGGATACCAGGATTAAGCCTGTTTGCCTTCTCCTGGCCCTGGCTTTGCTCCTCGCACACCCCTGCCCCCACCATTATTTCAAATCCAGTAAAGCAAGCACCTTTATGGAAAGAGGGGTTGCCAATCTCATTATAGTCACTCCCGTCCCAGACCTGCTAAGCTGCTTTGCTCTACAAAGCCATTTCATCCTCAGGAACAACATGGCCAGTCACTCAGGCAAAAGAGCCCTGAATCTCCACGAAGGCTGCCTTCTCTGGAGGAGGACTGGGGTACAGGATACCACATGGTTGATGGGAAAGAGGTCTGGTTTGTCAGGCATACCAGCCTTGATGAGAGAAAGAGGGGACAGAGGAATGACAGGGTGGGAAGGCAGGCCACAGAAGCAGGGGTAGACACACCAGATACAGGGACCCTCCTATGCCTCATTTCCTTTGACTCCAATGGAAGAGGTGTGACTTTCAGAGATGAAGGAAAGGATCTAACTAAACACCATGACACAGACCTGCACTAATTCAGCACCTCCCCACATGTACCAACTTGGTCTTGAAAGTATTCTGTAACAATTTCATGCTCCACCAGCTAAAAACTGGGTGCCAACACTGACACCCAGAGACAGGACACTGAGAGTCCTAACACATTCCTGGAGCATCCCCCCTCCTCTGCATACACACACACACCACTACAGTGTGACGAAAGATAAATCCTACAGTTGTCTGCACACCATGCACACCAGAGGGCCAGGGCTGGGATGCAGGGTACTGCAAAAGCTTCCTCTTGCCACTCTTCTGGCCCAGGCATCACCATGGCACCAAGGCCCAAGCAGTGACTCCCAGGGAGGAAGGCCCAAGCAGTGACTCCCAGGAGCCAGCCACTCCCAGAGCTCTTCCAGGGCTGAGCAGAGACCGCCCAGCTCAGTCACCCTGCCTGCCAGCTGAGGCCTCACCCCACCCCCATGCCATCATCAGAGACCTAGCACTGAAGGGGCCTATTGTTGGGGCTTGGAGGTGGGGTGGAGAAGGAAGCAAGAGCTGTGAATTGTAAAGCATTTACTCTGCATGGGGGACTGCTTACCCTCTGGGAACCATGTCTACACCAGAATCCCAAGAGCTAGGAACATCCGGTGCAGGGCTCAGGAGAGAAAGGTCTGACCCTGGGAGTAAGAAATATCAGGGATGTCAAGATGTTCAAGATACCTTAAATCCAACCTGCCCACCCATTTTAGAAACAGAGAAACTGAGATCCTAAAAAGGGAAGGGACTTGCCTGGTCCATGGCACTTAAAACCTGTCATAAGGGAATGGATCTCCAGGAGCTGGGGGTGGTCAGCTGTTCAGAGTAATGATAATTCTTTTCCAGCCATGGAGGGGCAGGCCTGCTAAGGTCGGGACCTAGTGAGGTCAGGGGCCCAAAGAGACCCTGCCTCGTTAGGAGACACAGCACACAGAGGATAGGCAGAGACGAGAAGAACCCAGTGTTCGCGACACCCAGCTGAGACACTCAAGGCTCCCAGGAGGTACAACTGCTGAAGGGAGAAACCAGGCCAAACCTCTCACCCTACACCCCTCCTCAGTCACTCATCATCTACTATATGCTCACCTTGTGCTAGAGTTTGGAGGAACTATAAAGAAATCAAGGTCTGGATCCTCAAGAAGACACTATGAACAGGTTCTTTACTAAAACTTTATCTTCACTGACCAATGAACATCCCCTTTACTACCCTACATTATCCCCATGTTACAGATAAGGAAACTGAGGCTCTGGAGAGGTGACCAGGGTCACCCAAAAAGTGAAAGATAAAGCCAGGAATCAGTCCATATATACAACTGTACACTACATTGCTTGGCTCAAGGATGCAGGCCCATAAAAGGCAGACATAGATTAGAGTCTTGTTTGTTACGTATATACTGGATGCTGAATGAATTCACGGATTCAATAGGGAAGTTTTTTAAAGAGGGGACGGAGGTTCCAAAAAAAGACAGTACACTGTACACATGCACGTAACTTCATCTTTTCCAAAAACCCACCAAAACAACAATTAAAAAAAAGATAAATTTTTGGAATGGCAGAAGTCCCTGAGGATGGATAGAACAGTAGAGACAATAGTACAAAACTTGGGGAGCTGGAAAGCAGATGGGGCCATGACAACTGAGAGGATGTGCTCTACCAAAACTAGAGAGTAAACTAACAAAGGAGAAGACACAGAACACAAGAAAAGAGTTGATCCAACACAAAGAACTGTGAAGGAAATGCCCAGGATGCTGAAGGGAGATCCCAGGAGGACAGCTAAGTATCAGTGATAGAAAGCAACCAGCCTGTGCTGCTTCAGGACACAAGGCTCTGAGACAGAAGGACAGATTTGATAGAATACCTAATGTAACTGATGACATTCTTAAGAAATTTAGACAGCTACTGGAGAGTGTGACTAAATGAAAGGTACACAGAAAACAAAGCAAACAAAAAAAGCAACCCCCAGGAGAACAAAAAGTTGTGCAGGAATGGAAAAGTCATCACAGTTTACAACACCATAACAACATAAACATAGATGGGAGACAGAAGAAAAAATGAGATACATCTAGAGTGGATGGACTGAAAGATGGAAAGGGTTAAAAGGTAGAGGGGTGGGAATAGGAAATTAAAGTCAAACCTTCATCTTTAACCAAGATGGAGTAACAAAGATCAGATTTAACCTGACTGAAATAACAACGAAAATAGACAAAATGTACAAAACGGTTTTGAAGGCACCAGACATCAGGAAACAAAGAACAGTGAGATCCATGAGACAGGAAACAAAGGAGTTCAGCCCTACAGTTGGTTTTCCAAGCTACAACACAGGGAAGGGAACCAGTTGGACCCCGAAAGACTCCCTGAGTTGGGAAGATGGAGTTGAAAGTCTAGGAGGCTCACAGAACAGATCATCAGAGAAGAGAGAGCACCACAGAGGTCTATAAAGGGTCCCTCCTCCAAATATTCAGCTGAGTACTGATCATCACATGAATGTGTAGAAACAAGGCTGGCCGAAAAACCCACCCAAAAGGCTTAGAAGTATCAGTACCTGGTGCTCACAAGGCTGGGAAAAGTACCTGTTTCTAATAGCTAGCTAGACTGGAAAGGCTAGGCATTTGGGTAGAACAGGCAAATACCTCTTGCCTCAGCAGTGGGAAATTATTAGCCCTAGATTGAGCACAGCTGTGGTCCCACCTAATAAATCTTAAAAACAAGATCCAAATGTATCATACTGTTTCCAAGTCACTTAACTACATCCCAGAACAAAGCTCAAGAATATTTACAGGAAAAGAAAAATACACAGCAACCAACAAGGTAAAATTTGCATTGTCTGGAGTCCAATAAGAAAGTACTAGGCATGCAGAAAAGCAAGAAACTATGACCCATAATGAGGAAATAAAGCAATCAATCAAAACCAATCCAAAAGTGACACATTAGAATCAGCATTCAAAAACATTAAAACAATTATAATTATTTCTAAAGACTATAATTGAACTTCCAGAATAAAAACTACACTTCATGAGATGAAAAAATAAACTGAATGGAATTAAAGGCAGATTAGATAATGCAGAAGAAAAACTTAGTGAATTTGAAGACCCAGTACTAGAAATTATCCAAACTAAAACAAAGAGGAAAAAGAGATTCTTTTTTAAATGAACAAAGCATCAGTGAGCAGTGGCACAATTTTAAGTGGCCTCAGGTATATATAATTGGAGTTCCTGAGGAAAGGAGGGAGTTGGAAACAAAAAAAATATTTGAAGAAATAATGACTGAAATTTTTCCAAATTTGATAAAAACTGTAAGCCCACACACTCAAGAAGTTCAGTACACTCCAAGCGCATTAAGGAAACTACACCAAACTACCTTATAATTAAATTGTTCAAAATCAGTGGTATAAAAGAAAATCTTAAAAAGTAGCTGGGGAGGGCGAGGAAGATGAGTTACAGTGAAACAGATAAAGATGACAGCAGATTTCTTGCAGAAACAACAGAAATGAGAAGGCAGTGGCACAATGTCATTAAAATACTGACAGAAAAAATTAACTAGAATTCTATTCCAATAGAAATTTCTTTTTTTGTTGTTAGTTCATGTCTTTTATTAACCCTCTATAAAATTACTTGTCTTCCAGTTTGCTGAAGCAATAGGTTAGACAATGTTTGCCAGTCATGTCTGTCAAAGTGGCTCTTCAGAAAAACTCCAGCACCACATTTACCTGAAGGGCACACCCAACAAAGGCAACTGATTTTGCCAGTCTCATCTACCTTCTAGTATTTCAAGACAGCCAGCTCAATCTTCTTTCTCTTATGCTTATTCTTCTAGGAAGTAGTGTAAGACCTCTTCCTTTTCTTAGCACCACCACAAAGTCTCAACACAAGATGAAGAGTGCACCCCTTTTGAATGTTGCAGTCAGACAAAGTAAAAAGTACATCCATCTTCCAGTTGCTTGCTAGCAAAGATCAATCTTTGCTGCATCAGAAGAAACCCATTCCTTATCCTAAATCTTGGCCTTTACATTTTCTATTGTATCCAACGGTTCAACTTCAAGAGCGATGGTCTTCTCCGAAAGGGTTTTCATGAAAATCTGCATCTCAGGAGTGGTTCCACCACAGATGATGGATCAGAAAACAGAAATATATTTTTTAAATAAAGGCTAGATAAACTCTTTAAATATACCAAAGCTAAAAGAATTCACCATCAGCAGACAGATCTACACTACAATAAATGTTAAAGAAGTCCTCCAGACAGAAAGAAAATAATACTATATAGAAATATGGATCTATGCAAAGAAATGAGTAGTACTGGAAATGGCAATTACATGGGCAGTTATTTTTCTTATTTAAATTACTTTAAAAGACAAACTGTTTAAACACAAACAATATCAATGTAGCGTGGGGTTTATAACATGTATAATTTTTGACAGTATACTATTTTAAGGCTCTTATACTAATATCGCTTTAACTATGATAAGTTAAAGGTATATATTATGAATCCAACAATATATAGAGAGTTACTGTTTAATAGGTACAGAGTTTCAGTTTTGCAAGATGAGAAAAGTTCTGAAGATGGATGGTGATGAGGCACGATATGAATGTACCTAATACTATTGAGCTGTACACTTAAAAATGGTTAAAAAGGTAAATTTTATGTTATGCATATTCTACCACAATTAAGATAAAAAATTTTTAAAAATAACTCAATACCACAAGAAATACCATTCACAATAGCACCAAAAAATATGTAATATTTAAGGATATGTCTGACAAAAGATATAAAAGATCTATACACTGTAAACTATAAAACAATGGTGAAATTCGTAAATCTAAATAAATACAGAGATCTGTTACTCATGAGTCAGAAGGCTCAACACTGCTAAGATGTCAGTTCTCCCCAAACTGATCTATAGATTCAATGGAATCCCAATCAAAATCCCTGCAAGGTTTTTTTGTGTGTGTAGAAATTAACGAATTGATTCTAAAATGAATAGAAAATGCAAAGAACCTAGAATAACTACAGCAATTTTGAAAAGGAAGAACAAAGTTCAAGGCTTACTATAAATCTATGATGATCAAGATACTGTGGTACTGGGATAAAGACAAATAGATCAATGCAACAAAACATCAATGGAACAAAACAGAGTGCAGAATTAGATCTGCACATATAAAGACAACTGATTTTCAACAAAGGTACAGAGGCAATTCCATAGAAAGAAGACAAGTCTTTTTAACAAATAATGCTGGAACAATTGGATCTTCACATGCAAAAAACTGAACTCCAATTTATACCTTGCACCATACAAGAATTAACCCAAAATGGATTGGCACCTTAACGTAAAACCCATAACTACAAAACTTCTAGAAGAAAACATAGGAAAATTGGGTTAGTCAACGATTTCTTAGCCATGTCACCAAAAGTATCCATAAAAAAACAAGTTGGTAAATTGGAGTTTATTAAAATTTAAAACTTCTGCTCTTCAAAAGACACTGTTCAGAGAATTAAAATGCAAGCCAAAGACTGGAAGCAAATATTTACAAATATATCCAATATGAGGCTGGTATCCAGAATATAAAAAGAACTCTCAAAACTCGATATGGAAAAAATAAAACCCACGCAATTAAAAAATAGGTAAACAATTTGAACAGACTTATTACCAAAGATATACAAATGACAAATAAGCATGTGAAAAGATGCTCAATATAAAATTTAAAAATTTTTAAAATAAAAAACCAAATACCATAATTTTTAAAAAAAATTTTAGAATGTCTGAAATTAAAGAGACCAATCACACCAAATGTTGACAAAGATATGGACAAACTAGAACTTTCATAAACAGCTGCTAGGTATGTAAAATGGTAAAATCACTTTGGAAATCAGTCTGGCAGTTTCTCAAAAGTTAAATGTACACCTACCGTATGATCTAACCATTCTAGTCCTAAAGAATTTACCCAAGAGAAATAAAAAGCATTTATCCATACAAAGACTTAAACAAATGTTCATAGCTTTATTTGCAATAACCAAAAACTGAAAACAACTCATAAACAGACTGTAGTATATATGTACAATAGAATACTACTCAGCAATACAAAGGAATGAACTATTGATACTTGCAACAACATGGCTGAATCTCAAAATAATTATGGTGAGTGAAAAAAGCCAGGCAAAGAGAGAGCACACACTGTATTCCATTTACATAAAATTCTAAGTAATGTGAACTAATGTATCCTGACAGAAAGCAAATCAGTCTATTACTTGTTTGAGGGGATGGGAGATGCTAAAGGAGGGGTGGGATGCAGGACTTACAAAGGGGCCCAAAAAATTTGGGGGGCCTTGAGAATAATGGATATGTTCATTATCTTGACTGTGGCGGTGGTTTCACGAGTATATACATATGTTAAAACATTAAATTATGTTTTAAGTATGTTCCATTTACCATATGGCATTATACCTCAATAAAACTATTAAAAACAAAAAAAAGCACTTCATCTCCCAGAATAAAGCTCAGGGTAGCAGGTTAATCAAGGGTTTAGGGGCCAAAGGAAAACATCTGGAAACACTAACCCCCTCCTCCCCAACATCTGTCAGCCAGGGCTCCTGGGGAGGTGGGCACCAGACTGGCAAAGAAGGGTCTGAGCCCTCTGCACTGAGGACACTGTAGGGCCCGCTGCACAGACAAGGAAACTGAAGCCCAAAGGTGTTATCTTGGCCCAGGTTACACAGCTAGTAAGTAGTCTAATCCCAGACCTGTCAAAAAGTCCTTATCTTCATCTACCACAAATGCAAAAAAGTCAACCTGAAATAGGATGAAGATGTGTGCTTGTGTGTATATGTTATGAACAGACCATTCTCTCTGCATTGAAGCCAGAGAGCCAGAACTAGTCTGGTCATCCCAGAAGAGCCAGGCATGGTGCACACAGCACCTGGACTTCCGGTGCACAAGTGTTTGGGGTGGCAGTGAGACAGGCAAGCGTGGGATGAACCTGACAGATAGGTTTGGGTTTGAGTGAGGGCAGGCTAACCGGCTCCTCCAGCACAGTCCTAGCTGCTGCCTGCCTAGGACGTCACCACCTCTCTCTCTGATCTCTACAAGGGAGGACTATCTCCACCCTGCCTGCTTCAGAGAGAAGCCATGTGACTCAGAACCACACCTTGGGCTGGGGCAGAGAAGGGTCCCAACTAAGGCCTGAGGCAGACAGTAATACTGCACAACTGCACAACTCCCCAACTCCCCGCCTCCCCAAGGGCTAGAGAAGCAAAAACCCAGACGCTACCAGATAAGAGGTGAACAGTCCTAGGCAGACGAGGCCCATTAGCTGGCCAACCAAGCCCCTCTGGGCCAGGAATGAATAGGCCTGGCACCCAGGCCATGAGGGAGTGGACAAGAAGCCAAATCTAGCTCCCGTCCCTGCAAACACCACCTCTAGACTGGCCTAGGTGCTGGCCCTGGCTGGTACAGAACCCACGATACCATAGCCGCCCATCTGTCTACCTCCACATCTTGGGGCTGAGGTCTAGGCCACAGAGGATGTCCGGAGTCCAGCAGTGCATATACCCCGTCCCCTTCCACTCCTTTCAGGCTGGGTTCTGAGAGTCTACAAGGAGACAGAAAGCCTCCCCAGTAGCTCTCCACCCTTCTGCTCACGATTCATCCTTGGCTCTGGGCCCTCAATATTAATCAGCTGTGACAAGAAGGTGTGGCGGGAGCAGGTCAGGCTCGTGCCCAAGTCAATGGTTGTCACTCACACCTCAGCTCACTTGGCCAACAGGGTTACAAGATAAGGTCCTGTTAATGCAATGCTGCCCCCTTCCCTTTTTTGGAATGTTTTGAGGACTTGAGGCAACAACTTGTGCTGATTGCACCATCCCAGATATGACATGGAGGCACCCTATCTGCACAGGTAAACAGGTGGAGAGGATGACTACTTCCTCGTAACCTCAGCCTGGGGCTAACCCTCTCTTCCTTCTGCCCAGGCCTGGCAATCACCCAGGCTGTCTCACCTCCAGTCGACTCTAAGGAAATGCCCCATCACTCTAGTTGGCATATACAATCCTAGGAGGAGGAATCCTGCCTCACTGTTGTGAAAATTACACAGCTTCTCCCTTCCCAGGTACAGGAGAATGAACAAAGGAAGTTTGGAGATCACTCTTTCCTGAGGTAACCGCAGTCCCCCTGCTTCCAAACATACCAATTCCAGCTGAGCTCAGAAATGGGCTTCCTTACCTGCTGCTTTCTGCTGCCTCCCTGCAGACACAGCTTCGATGATGTCCAGGCTGAGGTGGCAGAAGAGGATCCAGCAGGACACTGCCTGCTCGCGGACAGTGGCTTCCAACGCTCCCAGGTTCACAGAGGTCTTCTGTTCCCCATTTCCCACATCCCTACATCTTGCGCTCACTTTGGCCCTGAAGCGATTCCGATGCTGTACAGCCAGTCTGTGGGTTACCACCTTCTCCTTCGCCTGCGTCTCCGGATCCTGTGCCCCTCAGAATGCCCCTTTCTCTCCTGGGACTCCTTCCCCTCCAGGTATGTTTCCTGGACAGCCCGCACCACCTGTCCCTCCTGTACCCCCGGCAGCCAATTTGCTTCCTGCACCCCCAGGCGCCCCTCCCCCTCAGGCCCCCGGGGCCCCACAGGCCGTGCCCTCCCCACTAGCTCGAGTCTCTCTCTGCGAGTCGAGGCCTCTCCTAGAACCACAGCCTCCCGTCTGAGGTGCCCGCAGCTCTCCCAGTACTGGTCCCCTTGCTCCCCGGAACTTTCGAGCCCCTTCCCGAGCTCAAAAGAGCGGTCCCCAAACTCCGACAGCTGCAGCAGCCTGCGTTGGCTCCCCTCCCCCCGCTCCTGCACCCCGGCGCGGGCCTCCCCACGCTCCTGTACTGCGGGGCTGCCTCCCCCCTTCTCCTGGTGCTGCTTGCGGGGCCCCAGCCCCTCTTCTTGCACCACAGGCCAGCTCGCGGAGCCGGTCCTCAGCGGCGGGCGCCTCCAGTCCGCGCCGTCCAGCGAACCCCACAACACCCCCCTGCTGGGCTCGTGGCCCCCCCGCTCTAGCACCCCCGGCCCCACCCCGCCCTCCTCCTGCACCGCGGGACCTACGCCTCCCTGCTCCTCCACGCCGAGCTTCAGCCCGCGGAGGTGCTGCGGGCCCCAGCTGAGAACCCCGACCCGCTGCGGCTGCTGCTCCGGCAGCACCGGGCTGAGCCCGCCGCGCTCCTCTTGTGCGCCCCGCCAGGGGTCCCCCGCCCGCACTGCCCAGCGCACTTGCTTGCCCCCCAAAGGCCGCGCGGTCCCGCCTCTCCAGATGGTGCTGCCCTCGGCGCTCGCTCACACCGCTTCCTGCCCGGCTCCCTCTGCTCCGTCCCCGCCGAGACGGAACTCTGGGGTCGCGTACCCTCCGCTCCGCGGCCGCCCCCAAGTCCCCGGCACGCCTCCCTGCCCACGCCTCCGGGCGTTGACGTCCACACACCGGGCGCCGCACCCTGCGCCCGCCCCCGCAGGTGCTGCGGCCCCGCGCGCCGGCCCGCGAGGCAGCAGCGCCCGCCTTCCTGCCTGAGTTCCTGAAGCGCGCCTGCGCCTGCGCTGCCTCGAGGGGGCGGGGCCCGACCCGCCCTCTTAAAGGGCTAGGTTCCACTTACTTCTCCCCGTGCCCTCTGTCTTCGGTACCCCGCCACTCCCCGGTCCTCGTTGCACCCGTCTCTTATCCCAAAGGCCCTGCTTGCGCCTTCCTGTGATGCCAAAAAGGGAAGGAGAGGTGAAGCCGAAGGTAGGGCGTTCGCACTGAGGAGGTGTGGTCAACCACTCCCTATGAAGGAGCACTTAAATAGGAGTCTCGAATTCTAAGTAGTTCGCTGCTGCCGACTTACCATGTAACAGTGTAAAGAGTCTCTTCCGTTTCACCTCAGTTGCTTCGTTTCTAAAATGGGAAGGTCAAAATGGAAAGTTGACAAAGTCACAATCCATTAAGTGACTTGAGAGAGGGATTCTAGTAATCTCTAAACTGCTGCCCAGAGTCCTAGGAACCTGGGTCACCCCCACCCTTTCCCTGAGGCCAATGGAGGGCAGAGGGTATTGAAGGTTACTTAAATGAGGAAGATCTGATCTCGGGCCTGGACATTCATTTCCTGCTGGGAACACAGGCAGAAAGCTCCAAGGTAATGGGACCTTACTCCCTGCTCCACTGCTCCCTCTTAGACCCTCTTCTGCAAACCCCGAAGATAGAGAAAATTCCCAGCCCCGCCTACCAGTGATAGTGCAGCCTGCCAACCCAGATCCCAGCCCAACTGGAGGCAACCTTGGGCTGTGAAGTTTAGAACCCAAAGAATTGCGGTAAGTAGGCCCTGTTACTGACTATATCTCATCTATAAAATGGTTATAATAATAAAACAACTTCAGACAGAATTGTCCCAAAAGTCAGATATAGAGACCTATGTAAGGATGGCACTTTCTGCACTCCCATTGTCTAGTATTGGGCCCCAGGACCCTGGCCAGCAGACAATAGGGCAATAAAAGAGGACGGGTTCCAGACGCCAATGCGGGGGCTGGACTAGGTGAATTTGGGTTATGGTATCTTACCCTGTGAGGTGGGCAGGGCAACTTTCTAGTAAATCATTTGATAACAGTTTGTGTAACAACTGCCCCTCCCCATGGAGCCAGGGCTGCTGAGCAGGAGGTAAATGCACCCCTAGCTGGACTAAGAGAAGGTTTAAGGCAGGCAGGACTCTGGGCACAACCAGGTTAGGATTTTCTTCCTTGTTCCCTGGCCTCAGAGGAGAAAGTCAGGGGGAAGGAATCTGAGGGGGGCCCTCTCCCTGACCTCCCTCACACTACCTCAGAATGACAATTGCTAAGAGTAAGGCCCTGCAGTTGGCATTTATTCTCATCCAGTCCCCACCACAATGTAATGAAGTACACATTTTACAGATAACAGAACTGAGGCTCTATATGGTTAAACTAACTTGCTCATGTTCATACAGCTGATAGTAGTGAAGCCGAGATTCAAATCCAGTTTTCTGACTCCAAAGTCTGCTCTGAACCACTAAGGCATAACAAAGCAACGCCAAACACAGGAGCTTCGCTTTGGGAAGCATTCGTTCTGACTAGATGTAAACAACTGATTGGAGCAAGTTTCTCTGTTGGTGAATCAAACTCCAGATCAAACAAAGCAAGGGGTAAAAGCACTTGTATCATGGTAGGTCCTGCTAAGTGATCCTCTTAGAGGAGCCCAGCTCCCTGTTCTCTCACCTCTCCAGTTGCCCTCAAGAGCCAGATCCATGCCTCTTACATCCTTAGCGCAGGGTTATCTGGAGCTTTAGGCCTACAGAAAAGAGGCCTCCTGCTCCCTTCCCCCATCCTGCCTAGTCTCAGCTCCTGGACTGTTCCCACCAACCACCACGTTGAGTGCTGGGGCTATGCTAGGAGATGTCTCTGAGGCTGTCTCCTTCTCTGCACTGTTTTGTGACTCTAGCACTAGAAGCTGTGGAGACACCTTGGGAGACTGCTCTGTCCCCAAGGAGCTGAGAACATAATGGAGGAAATGAGACACAGTCTAGAAGCATAAAGCTCAGAAGATTCAGGAGGTGACTGTGGGGATAATCCCAACCCTCTAACATGCCTGTGCCAATCTCCTCCCAGATATGGAACTTGAGCAGAGTTGCCCATAGCAGAGTGACTGCAGGGAGAAGGGCTTGTCAGGTCTAGTTCTAAGCAGAGGCAGACCAAGCTGCTTGAGGGAGGCTTGTGGTGGTGCCCTTACAGAATCTCCGCCTTCAGATGGTTGCACTGCAGGGTAAGCAGGAGGGCAAGAAAGGCAACTGTGGGGTGGTGACGGGCAGCCTGGCTCACACCTGCAAGCAGATGCTCGGACAAGAGTGGTGGATGCTGTTGAGTGATTGAGCTAAAGGTTTTTATTTGTTTTGTTTTGTTCTGTTCTCTAAAATAGAGCAATATTTTTTAAACCACTTTTGCAACCTGTTAATAGGAGGTGAACTGAATTTAGTGGTTTGACTGGCCCTTTTTTTTAATGAAAGAGGACAGTAATAGAATAGAAAATATCACAATGTAATTTTTTGAACTTTTTTTGAAGTATAACATCCATCCAGAGAAGTGCAAAAACATGCACATTTTACAAAGTGAACATACCCAGCACCCAAATCAAGAAGCAACATAACTAACATCTGGAAGTCCTCCCAAATGTAATTTTTAAAAGAAATTTTATTATATTAATCTTCTAGCATGCCCTTCATACGCGTAATTTATTTTTAACTTTCTGACAACCCTTCCCCCCTGCCCGCCCCCCCCACCACACACAGACAGAATGTAAAGTCCAGGAAAACAGGATGTTTGGGAATAGCCTAACACGCATTTTAAGTGTCAACAGTACTTACTGAATGAATGAATGCATTGAAGGTAGTAAAAGTATTGCTTTGTGACATTTTTGTTTCATTATATATGCACATATGCACTCTACATCTTGATATGAAGTCAGTTTCTTTTCTATAGGTCATAGTCAAAAACGTCTAACTATAGTCAAAAACTGATCCAGCATGAGAAAGTTGTGGAGGCCGTGATTCAGGCCAGGACAATGAGCACAGGCAAAGCATAATGATATGCTAACTAAATCCAGGCTTCTGGAGCTTCAGTGTGCTACTGAATGACCTGAGGATCTTGTTGATATGCAGATTCTGATTCAGTAGATTGGGAAGAGATGCTGAGAGTCTGCATTTCCATCTACACTTTGAGGAGCAAAGCCTTGGACCCTAGAGCTTTTCGGTAGTGCCGCACTTAAGAATCACATGGGAAGCTTTTAAAAACTCTGATGCCCAGGCCCCACCCCCCCAAAATTAAATTGGAATCTCTGGAGTGTGGCTCAGCATCCACAGTTTTTAAAAGCTCCCCAGGTGATTCCAATGTGCAACAAGAAATGGCAGGTGCTTGGTTCCCCAGTATCCCCCCAACGCCTAGAAAATGCCTGAACTGAGGCAGGAGGGAAGGGAGATGTGGGATTAGCACCGGTATGTGAACAGACGATCTGATTTGGCAAAGGACAAAAGATTTTTTTAGTCAGGAACGGACCATTTGCCTCTTAGTCGAGGCGAAGGGAGGGATATCTGAAGGAATTCTTAGGCATAGGGCTATTTGCTTATACAGGCCATATCATCCCGGGACCAAGAACAGACCGTGACTTTACTCTGTTGAGCAAGTCAGAGGTCCCTGGAGCTGCTTAGGGGGCGGGCTCACATGCCTCCAAGGAATACACATAGTTTCAAAACCGTACTAGGGCATTTGGGTGGTGGCGCTGCCTGCGGCTCTCACGTTCCGCTCCCCCGCGCGGCTAGAGAAAGGGCCAAAAGAGCCAGTAGATTCCAAACCCTGGGTACTGACGCCCCCTGGCGGACATCTAGAGTTGAAGTTGGTAACCAATAAATGGACCAGTGGCCACAAGGTACTCATCTGTGTGAGTCCAAGTCAGTGCCAGGCACAATCATATAAGACATGGCCCAGTATGCATAATCAAGAAACTGCTAGTGGGGAAGACAGGACAAAACTTATGAAGGACTGGCTCCTTTTATTCTTTACTTACTCCTTCTTTACATCTATGAAATCTGGCTGCCCCTGGAACTCACTGTACTAAGTTTAGAAATGAGGAGCAGTCAGGCCTTACCCTTAAATGGTGAGGTATTTTTTCACTTTTGTACCTCTCTGCTGTTTTTCTCTCCTTCTTTATTTAAATCTCCCCATTTGTAGTGTAGACACAGTGCATCCTTAGCTTATTGTTTTCAGATAATATAGCTACTCGGTTAAATATAGTATGCAGTAGTAAAACAGTAGAACTAGCTTAGATGTTCCTTAAAGGGGGACTGATAAGACAAAGTATGGCATATCTATGTAATGTATAATATACAATATTTTTAAGTGTATTTTAAAGCATAAAGTACATTTATTTGTGTAGATATGAATCATTCAAGATCTATAAGCGAACAAAGCAAGATACTGTGGTGTGTCTGTGCATTTTTATTTTACCACTTTATTGAGGTATAATTGATATACAATACATTGCACAATTTAAAGTATATAACTTGATGAGTTTGTCTTAAGTATATACTGTGAAACCATCCCCACAAA
The DNA here is from genome assembly GCF_000151845.1 of Pteropus vampyrus. NCBI lineage: Eukaryota > Metazoa > Chordata > Mammalia > Chiroptera > Pteropodidae > Pteropus > Pteropus vampyrus. The sequence continues at coordinate 473,508 of NW_011889607.1, read as the reverse complement.
CACATTTCTATCATCCTCAAAAGTTTCTTTATGCCTCTTTGTAATCCCTCCCTTCCACTCCTCCCTGCATCCTCTAGTTCTCCCACGCCATACCCAGGCAACCAGTGATTTGCCTTCTGTCACTATAGGTTAGTTTGCATTTTCTAGAATTTTATATAAATGAAATCAATAGGTTTTTTTTTTCAGAGCTAAATAGAAGTCCATCTTATAGCTATAATACATTGCAATAGCTATTTGAATTATTTCCGTTTTGAACTATTACAAATAAAGCTTCCATGATCCTTTGAGTGCAAACCTTTGTGTGGTTACATATTTTCATTTCTCTTGGACAGACCTAGAAGTGGAATAGCTGGGTCACATAGTGGATGTATATTTAACTTTTTAAAAAACTGCCCAACTGTTTTCCAAAGTAGTAGTAATATTTTACATTCCCATTAATAGTATATAAAATCTCCAGTTGCTCAGCATCCTCACCAACATAGGGTAAAGTCAATCTTTTTAATTTTAGGCATTTTAATGAATGTATAGATGTATCTCATAGTGGTTTCATCTGTATTTTCCTGATAACTAATGATGCATTTTTTCATGTGCTTATTCTCCATTGCACATCTCATTTTATAAAGTACCTATTCAAATCTTTTGCCCACTTAAAAAATTTGGGTCATCTTATTACCAAATTGTAAATTCTTTATATATTCCAGATATAAGTCCTTTATCAAATATATGATTTGCAAATACTTTATTCCAGTCTGTGGTTTGCCTTCTTATTTTTAAAAATAGTATCTTTTGAAAAGCAAAACTTTCGAATTTGAATGAATTCTAATCGATCAACCTTTCTTTTGTGTGTCAGGCTTTTTGTATTCTATCTCTGGTGCCTACCCCCAAAATTTTCTCCTGTGTTTTTCTAGAAATTTTATAATTTTAGATTTTTACATGTAAGTGTATGATCTATTTTGAGTTGATTTTTATATATAGTATGAGGTAAGAGTCAGTGTTCATTTTTTTCTCCCTTGTGATTATCCAGCTGATCCAGCACTGTTTGCTAGAAAGACTTGTCTTTTTTTTGATTGAATTGCCTTGGCACTTTGTGAAAAATCAATCCACTCTACATGGATGGGTTTTTATCTGAACTCTATTCTAGTCTATATATCTGCCTTTTTACCTGTACTTTTTACCTGTATAAGTCTTAAAATCAGGTAGGGTAATACCCACAACTTTGTTCTTCTTGTTCTTGTTCTTCTTATCCCCTTTCTCTGTGCATCGTTTCTGGAAATATTGCAATACCAAATCAAGGAGTGAAGCAGATGGAACAAGCTCCTATTTTATCTCTTTGTTCCACACACCCATTTACTATATTATCCTTGGTAAGGGACAATCATATAATAACAGATACTACACTTGAACTTAGCCAAAGGCCAACAAATGATTCTTCTTTTTAAAAAGTGCTTCTCTAGGTCCTCTGCATTTCCATATAAATTTTATTATCAGCTTGTCAATTTCTGCAAAAAGCCTGTTAGAATTTTGATTCGGGTTGTGTTGACTCTATAGATCAATCCGGGGACAATTCATATCTTAACAATATTGAGTCTTCCAATCCATAAACATTGTATATTTCTGCATTAAGTCTTTAATTTCTCTCAGCAACATTTTGTAGTTTTAAGCATTGAAATTTGGACATCTTTTGTTAATTTTAATTTTTTTCCTAACTATGTGCATTTCTAGGAATTTGTATATTTAATCTAGGTTATCCCATTTGTTGGTGTATAATTGTTCACACTATTTTGTTATAAGCCTTTATTTAAAAAAAATTTTTTCCCCTTCAATTCCCCCGCCCCGCCGACTCTCACCCCTGACCTATGTATGTTGCTGTTTCCCCTTAAGAATTGGATCTCTGAAGGCGGGGCGTCTCCTCCCACTCTCTGGAAGGGCGGCGTGCTCGCTGGGAGGCGTGCACCTGGGGCCTGGAGTCTGGGGCCTGGCACTCCCGGGGTCTGGGGCCAGGGGCCAGGGGCCAGGCACACTGTGGGAGGAAGCCTAGCATACCCAGGTATGGTCCGTGGCTCCACCTGGGGTGCGAACCCAAGACCTTCTGCGTGTAAAGCAGACATGCTAACCACTACACTTTGGAGCCAACCCCTGTTATAAGCCTTTTTAACTTGTTAAATTGATAGTTATGTCCCTACTTTTATTTCTGATTTTAATAATTTGAGCCCTTTCTTTTTCTTAGTCAATCTAGCAAAAGGCTTGACAATTTTGTTTTTATCTTTTCAAGGAACTAACTTGATTTCTTTGATTTTATCTATTGTTTTTCTGTTCTCCAATTTAACTTGCTCTAAACTTTATTATTTCCTTCTTCCTCTTAGCTTTGAGTTTAGTTTGCTCTTCTCTTCCTAGTTTCTTAAAGTATACAGTTAGGTTATTGATTTGAGATCATTCTCCTTTTTAACGTATGCATTTACAGCTATAAAATTTCCCCATAGCACCGCTTTCTTTACATCCCATTAAGTTTTGGTACACGTGTTTTCTTTTTCATTTGTCTCAAAGTATTATTTAACTTCCCTGTGATTTCTTCTTTAACTCATTGTTTAATAGTGCTGTTTAATTTCAACATATTTGTGAATTTTCTGGTTTTCATTCTTTGATTCATTCTATTCCATTGTGATAAAGAAAGATGTTTTATATTTCAGTCTTTTTAAATTTATTAAGATATTTTGAAGCTTAATATGGTATATCTTGGAGAATGTTCCATGTGCAATTAAGAAAAATATGTATTCTGCTAGTGTTGGAATATCTGCTAGATCTATTTGATTTATGGTGTTGTTAAAGTTCTCCATTTATATATTTATCTTTTGTCTGGTTGTTCTATCCATTATTGAGAGTGGAATATTGAAGTCTGCAACAGTTATTATAGAAGGACCTATTTCTACTTTTAATTCTCACTTTTTTCATCATATATTTTGGGGGCTCTATTAAGTATGTAAGTGTTTAAAATTGTTATATCTTCTTGCTGTATCAAAACTTGTGTCAATATATAATGTCCTTCTTAGTCTTTGTAACCTATTTTGATTTAAAGTCTATTTTGTCTGATAATAATATAGCCACCCAGCTCTCTTTGGGTTGCTTTTTGTATGGAATATCTTTTTCCATCCTTTTACTTTCAACTTCTGTCCTTATATCTAAAGTGAGTCTCTTGTGGACAGCATGTAGATGGATCCTGTGTGTGTGGGTGTTTTTTAATTCAGTAAGCCAATCTCTGCCTCTTGATGAGAGTTTAGTTCATATATATTTAATGTTATTACTGGATTGACATGACTTACTTCTGCCATATATATGTATGTTTTATGTATTTCTTATATTTTCTTTGTTCCTCAATTCTTTTATTCTTGCCCTTTTATATATTTAGTTATTTTTTGTAGTATATAATTGTAATTCTTTTTCATTTTTATATTCTTTTCTATATATTTTTAAATTATTTTCATAGTGGTTACCTTGGCAATTATAATTAACATCTTAAACTTATAAAAACCTACTTCGAATAATACCAACTTAGTTTCAATAGAATACAAACTCTCTGCTCTTTTATATCTTTCTCTTTCTCTCTTTATATTGCTGTTGTCATAGATTACATCTTTATACATTGTATGCCCATTAGCATAGGTTTATAATTATTGTCTTATGTATTTATCTATTAAATTGTATAGGAAAAAGGGAAGCTACAGACCATACCAAAAGTACAATACTGGGTTTTATATTTACCTATGTAGTTACCTTTACCAGTGTTCTTTATTGTGTTCTTTATTGTTTTCTCATGTCTTTGAGTTACTGTCTAGTATCTTTTCATTTCAGCCTGAATGACTCCTTTTAGCATTTCTTGTAGAGCAGGTCCACCAGTAATGAACTCCCTCAATTTTTGTTTATCTGGAGATATCTTAATTTCTCCTTCATTCTTGAAGGAAAGCTTTGCTAGATACAGAATTATTGGTAGATAGTTCTTTCTTTCAGCGTTTTAAATATGTTGTCCCATTTTCTTCTTGCCCCCAAGGCTTCCAAAGGGAAATTAGCTGTTCATATTATTGAGGCTTTCTTGTATGCGTCACTTCTTTTTTGATACTTTCAAAATTCCCCCTTTTCTCTCTTTCAGTTTTGATGATTTGACTAAAATGTGTCTTACTGTAGATCTCTGAGTTTATTAAGCTTCTTGCATAGAATATCCGTATCTTTCCTCAGATTTGGTAAATTTTAACCATCATTTCTTCAAATATATATTTTTTGCCCCTTTGTTTCTCTTCCCCTGGGACTCCTCTTTCTGGGACTCCTATAATGCCTGTGCTGGTATGTTTGATGGCGTCTCACAGGTCTCTCAGACTGTGTTCATTTTTCTTCATTCTTTTTTTCTGCTTCTCAGACTGAATAATTTCAAGTTTTAAGTTCACTGATCTCTTCATCTGTATGTTCAAATTTGATGCTGAATACCTTTGGTGATGTTTTTCATTTCAGTTATTTTACTTCGTAGCTCCAGAATTTGGTTCCTTTTTATAATTTCTCTCTTTACTAACATTCTCATTGGTTCTACATAGTTTTCCTTTACTTCATTATGTTGTGGTAACTGTGGAAATCCAATTCTCCCACTCCTCAGGGATTGCTAAATCTTGCTTATTGAGATTTGGAGCCATGTTAGTGACTGTTCCAAACTATTTTTGTAAAATATGTATTCCTTGTGTGTGATCACTGAAGTTTCTATTTTTATCTCTGCAGTCAGCCCATGACCTGACAAAGATTTCCTTAAATGTTTTGCTCCCGAAAGGAAAGGGTGTCTCTTTAAATGCTGTGTAAGCCACTTTGGCCAACAGGGGTTGAAACAATGGCCAGCCCCTGTGTTGGTCCCTCGGCGATCAAAAGCAGTAATCATCGATCAAAACACATAATCCCGAGATTTGGAGGACAAGTCCTTATTGCCCACTCTGGTTCCAAGAAAGCTGCACCAGGAGTGTGGGCCACTGTCTCTCCTCTGAGCCACCCATGTGGGCCTGGGATGTGAGGGATAGTGGCCACCATGTGAAAGGCCAAAACTCACTAGAATTTACTGAAACTTACATAGCCTCTTCATCAAGCTCTACTCTGGTCATCACAAGTGTTCAACTAGCAATACATATATAGGTGTAAAATTGCAAGACACATTGATTTAATATTAACCCTGCATTCCTGGAATAAACCCTACTTGATAATAATGTATTATCCTTTTATATATTGTTGGATCCAATTTACTAGTATTTCGTTAAGGACTTCTGCATCTATATTCATAATATTGGTCTGTAGTATTTGGTTTTGTAATGTCTCTTGTCAGGTTTTGGTATGTTATATTGACCTCAACAGTTCCCTCCTCTATTTTCTGAAAAAGTTTGTGTAAGATTGGTGATATTCCTTCTTTGAATGTTTGATAGAATTCACCAGTGAAACGGAGTCTCTAGAGTTCTTTCTGGAAAGTTTTGATAAGTTCTATTTCTACTAGGCCATTCATAGTTCTTGATATTTCTTGTTAATTTGGGTAAGTTGAATTTATCAATAAATTTGTCTACTTCATGTAAGTGGCCCAATTTATTGGTATAAAGTAGTTCATGGTATACCTTTATTATCCTTTAATATCCATAGTATCTGTGGTGATAACCTCCTTTTCATTCCTGATACTGGTAGCCTTTGTCATTTTTTTTTTTTTCATTTTTCCATTTCAAAGAATCAGATTTTGGCTTTGTTAAATTTTTTCTCAAGTTTGATTTCCATTTCATTGATTTTTGCTCTTTATTATACTTCTTTTCTTCTATTTCATTTGGGATTACTTTGATTTTTCTCTAACTTGTTAAGGTGGAAACTTAGTTCACAGATTTTGGATGTTTCTTCTTTTCTAATATATTTAAAACTATAAATTTCCCTCAAAGCCATGACTGTCCAATAGAACTTTGCACCAGTGGAATATTCTACTTTCTCAAAATGTGTCTAGTGTGTCTGAGGAATTGAATGTTTTAATTTAAATTAGCCACGTGGCTAGTTGGGTTGAGCAGTCCATCTCTAAGCATCCACAAATTTTATGTTGTAATTATCATTAAATTCAAATTATCTTCTAATTTCTCTTTTGATTTCATCTTTGCCCCATAAATTTATAAATGTTTAATTTCTGATGTTTTAGGGTTTTCTGGATATCTTATTACTGATTAATTATATTCCATTGTGGTCAGAGAACATGCTGTATAATTTCAATAACTTTAAGCTTATTGAGAATTGTTTTACAGCCCAGCATATGGTCTATCTTGATGAATATACCATGCATACCTGAAGAAACTTAGTATTCAATATAGACCCTTCTGCACTTTGACCGTTAGTATGCGATTAAAAAAAAAAATCATTAACAACTGGTCAACAGCCCATTTGGGATGGATTAACCATTAGGCAATTTATAGGACAGATGTAGCAAGCTGCAAAGGCTTTAACTCAAGCACCTAAGAAGGTAAACCAATTGATAGCCACAAGAAAGATATTAGTATTTGATGTGTTAAATTCCGCACGAAGGTATATCTTGCAGATAACCAGATGTCTTCAATTATTTGTTTAGGGCTGTCTCCTGGCCTATTACCTTTCATGTAGGGACTTTCTCCTACTGAATACTAGAATGGCCAAAACTCAAGACACTGACACCAAATGCTGGCAAGGACGTGGAGCAACAGTAACTTCATTGCTAATAGGAATGCAAAATGTCAACGCCACTTTCAAAGGTAGTTTGGCAGTTTCTTGTGAAACACTCTTACCATATGATCTAGCAACTGCATTCCTTGGTATTTACCCAAATGAACTGAAAACTTATGTCTACATAAAAAACCGTATACAAGTTTATGCAAGCTTTATTCATAATTGCCATATTTTGGAAGCAACAAAGATGTCTTATAGTAGGTGAATGGATAAACTATATTACACCCACACAATGGCCATTATTCAGCACTAAGAAATGAGCAATCAAGCTATGAAAAGACATGGAGGGAGCTTAAATGTATACTACTGTGAAAGAAGCTCATCTGAAAAGGCTATATACTGTACGATTCCAAGTACACGACATTCTGAAAAAGGCCAAGCTATGGACACAGTAAAGATTGGCGGTTACCAGGGGTTAAGAGGAAGGAAGAACACAGAGGATCTTTAGGGCAGTAAAACTATTCTGTAATGTTCTGTAAGGGTGGATATGTGTCATTATACGTTTGTCCAAACCTGAAGAATTTACAACACAAAGAGGGAACCTTAATGTAAACTATGGTCTGGGGTGGTAAGGATGTGTCACTGCAGGGTTGTTGATTCTAACAAATGTCCTACTCTGGAGGCGGGTGTTGACAGTGGGGGAAGGTGGAGGGTGGGGTTTGCAGGCACAGAGGATATGGGAACTCTGCACTTTCTGCTCAGTTGCTGTGAGCTTAAAACTGCTCTAAAAAAACCTATTTAAAAAATGACAACTCAGTGTTCAAGCATTTTATTAAATCAGATAGGAATCTGCATTGTTGCACATACCAGCTTGTATACAATTATAAGGGCATTATCACTTGTTTACAAAGATATAGCTGGGCAGTAGATTGGCAAGTCTAATAAGCCATCTTTAGCCCAGTAAAATTTCAGGAACATTCAAAGACGAAACACAGTAAAGGTCATGCAAGTTCTAGAATAGTGAATCATGACAGCTCACTCATGTTATCCTTTACCATCAAAATGCACATATCTATAACCAGAAAAAATCTGAAGACTAGCAGGTTGTCACTAGTCAGATATACATTTCATTCAGGAATATTAAGACTCTTACCACTTACTGGCTTGTTTGATTGGAAATAACTCAACCCTAACCACAGAAGAGTTTTTTGAGATTTACTGCTGTAAAATGTATGCCCATTATTCATATTATGCCTTGAAGTCACTGAGCTTTTATTAAACTATGAAAAAGCATGATACTCAAACCAGGAATCCCAGCTATGACCTTTTTACTTAGCTACCCTAAATATTGGTTCAAGATAAAACACTGTGAAGACTAAATAGACTGAGTAGTGAAACAACTCAGTGAGGCTGTAATAATCTAGATCTATTCTTACTTAAGTAAGTGACACTAAGTTTAAGAACCTTGAGCCTCTGTGGACTTTTTCTTAGGTGACAGTGTTAAACAGCCCTATGACAGCTGATTATCATGATGATTGAGTAGAAAACAGTCTTTATTCATGTAGCCTCAGACTTATTTGTTCACATCTACATTTAACTTATGACCACCATATACTAACGGGTAGGTAGGCAGACATAATCAAAGACCCTCTTGCAAGCTTCAGCTCCCCATACGCTTCACTCCCCCCACCCCCCAACTTCCTATACAAGTTTCCCCTGCTTTAAGCTAAAAGGTCAGTTCTGGATTCAAACTTGTATGAACTAAGTTTATAGGAGATAACATGCATATAGGGAATAAAGTTAAATTCATTTGTCAATAGCAAACATTATAAATGTATGCCACTATCCCGCTAAACAGAAGACCAGAGAAACCACAAATATAACAAAATACCACGTCAGGTTTAAAAACAACCTTTGAATCAACAAAAAAATATCCTGAAGTAATTTTATTTTACTGTGGTTGAATTTACCCACCAAATGTTTAATGACCACAAAATGTTTCTATAACTAAAAGAGAGAATTAGAGGGAGCTGGAAATACATGTTAGATACTAACGATCTTCAAGCTTTGAAGATGTCATTGCATGAAGAAAATTATGGGAAACACTGTTCCCGATAATTATGTACACCCTTAGTGTAACATATGGAGATCACTGTCTCCGATATAGACACTGTGGTAGGCAAAAACTACCTTGTTCTTTATACATTATGGAAGACACTGCTCCCGATAATGTGAGTTAGGTTTGACAAAGGTACTGGAAATTTTGCAAAATTTGAATTAAAGTTACACCTTGGATAAAATGAGCTGTAAAATTTTGCACATGAGTACTGTCTTGGCCTTTAAGTGACATTAATTTATAATGTAGGGAAAACTACCGTTTTTATCTACTTGCCTAAATAGAAGTCTAATTTGATTAGCAACCCCTAATTAAATTTGATTCTTCTCTAATACTTAGCTTTAAAATTTTATTTAGCTTGAGGCTGTTTTCTAAACCCTCAAATATTGCCCATAAATGCAAAACTTCCAGTATCTGTTGGGTTTTGTTAGCAGATGCTGCTTTTATTTTTTAAAAAAAACGACAGTATAACTGTCATAATTATGGAAGGCACTGCTTCCGATAATTATCTTCTATAAAAAAAACACCATTTATAGTGAACTCTGTCACTGATAAATAAACAATAAATATCTCAGTGCCAAAACAACAGAAAGCTTTTCCAAAAAATTAACACTTTGGCCAAAATTTGGCAGTGTGTTAAAGTCTGACAAACTGAGTTTGAGATTAAACAGCTAAAACTGGTTCTTTCAAAACACTGCGGAAAAAAACAACAAAAAAGCTAAACAAAGGCTTATGGGGGAGAGGACAGAAGAAAAGAAAATATACTAGGTCTTTGGCTTCTGGTCTCCTCTTTTCATAAATGATCATGAGGTTAACACATTAAGGCCTTACTCCTGTGATAAACAGTTGAACCTTATTTTATCCAGCTTAAGGACCTCTATTTCAGACCTCATTGGCAAGAAAAGTCCCATCGCTTCTGAAAGTTAACTGTTTCATTCAGGGATGAGGAAACCAGCTAAATCCTTAAACAAGGCATATTTCTCATTTGGAGGATAAGGTCTTACAACCTGATATCTCCTTATCCAGCATCAAATGACGGAGGATCACACTAAGCTACCACTTTTAACCTTCAGCAGATATCACCTCCTTCCTCCCACTCAAAAGATACCAGTTCATGTCCTTAAAATTTAGAGCAATAGTTCATATAACTGGTTCTGACATTTTCATAACTATAACAGGAAAGAGGCAGTTACCATTGCAAAGCACTTACAATTCTAGAGAAAAAGTTCTATCATGAACATTTTTAAGTGGTTATTCACTTTAACTTGAAGTGCAGGTACCTACCCTGTATTAAAAGCTGTTGCCTAAAGACATCTAGTAGTACCAAGATGATTGGGTAGAATTTTAACAATATTAGGTTTTGTAGCCTTACTGAAAATTTAGCACAATCAGCACAAATCTAGAAACCACATTACCTAGCTAAGTTTTGGGTATCGCATTTAAAACTCATTGTCAATGTTCCAAATGTCACCAGCTAGGGCATTTGCAGCTCCCTGAATAGTCCAAGTTGCTAGAGCCAACTGGTTTTTAAACAGCGTTTGATTAAAAGCACTGTTATTTTTCTGACGCAGCTTCAAGTGCTCTAGTAAAGCGGACAGAGTATGAGAGCCAGAGCCCCAGAAGATATGTCGGAAAGGAGAATCTCTTGGAGATACATAGGGCGAGAGGAAGTGGTATTCCACCTACAAAAACAAAACATACAAGAGAGCTTACAGTGTTATGACTTTTGCTGTGAGATAAGGACCTTACATAGTAAAACCACACTGTCATTCTCCTGCTTCAAATGTTAAAATTTCCTTGAATTTAAGAATGTTGAGAACCAGGCTAACTAATCTTCTAACGTTAAAACTGTAAAGCAAACTGTCAATTACTTTGTAAAAATGAACTCTAATTGTATTGGTTTTCTGTTGTTGTTGGGAGAAAATGTATGGAAGGTTTACAACAAGTTTCTACTTTAATGAGTCTTCTAATTCTTCCGAGGAGACTAGGATAAAAGCAGTTAAGGTCTGGATCGGACAATAGAAATACAGAGGAAATGACAGCTAAAAATCAGTAATGATCTCTTAAGAATGTTTTTAAAGCCTAAAATAATTAATACTAGGTCAGATGTCTATTTTACTAATAGTTAGGATATGCTGGTTTTAGATTTTATAAGAGTTAAAATCTCTGAATTCTAAAGCAGCAAAGGATTCTAGACTCTTAGAATTATTATTCTTTTTAGAAATTCAAGATTTACCATGTAAAATTTAACATGTTTTAGTTCCTCTTTTTCGAAGAGTTTACTTACTTTCATAATACGGTCATTGATTCCCCTCATGACAAATCTGTCTGTTCTCTCGGCATTCTTATAATCTGTTGTTAATTTGGAAGTAGCCCGAAAAAAGTCTCCACGAGCAGAATACAGCCACTGTAGACTCAGACCCATCTCCTGAAGCAGAAAGACATTGCATTCACTATCAGATGTTCTTCTAAGAATGTTATTCTATATACCTTTCTAATGTAGGTGTAGCAAATGAGATTCTGATAAAAGGGGGTGACTCACAGGTAAGCACAAGACTCAGAGAAAGCTAGACTTAAGCACCTTGTACAGGAAGTTCTAAGCTCTATAAACTACAGCAATACACTCATATTTAAGCCCAACAAATACCACAATTATTCTTACTCTCATAAGAAAACCATCCTTGTCAAGAAATTTAACAACCTACTTAGTCAAAGTATAAAATCCTGGTAGTATATTGTTTCCAGTTCAATTTCTCTATAGGAGAACACAAAGCATTTCGGTTCAACGAACTTCAGAATCTAGTTATTACCATCTGTTAAATCCCATTTTCTGATCAGTTAGTCTCAAATTTTAAGAAAACCATAATAATTAAGATTTGGTTATTAGTTGGAAACCATTTCTGATTTTATTAAATGTTTGTATACTAGATACACAGGATCACCACTAAATAAGATTATAACTCCTAGCCATGTTCACTCTCCATCCATGTCATCTCCAAAAGGCACATGAGGCCAAACTCATAGGTTCGAAGTCAGTGGTTAGGACCTTTATAGTCTCTGAGTCCCACCTCTTCATGGGGTTGCTTGGAATATATGAACAAAAGCAAACAGTTCAGTTCTGAAATACTTGCTGTGGTTTATACAGCTCTATAACCCATAACCTCCCAACTTCCCGGATTTCAAATGAGTTACAGATTCCAAGCAAAAGTATACCTCAGTTCACTTTAAAATGTACTTTGGTTACCAACTATGCCCCTCCCCAGGAACAACTAAACATCATTCTTCAAACTGCTTAATACTTCAGCAATTAAGAACCTGATTTTATTAAGTGCTCACCTTTATGTCTGCTCTGAATTGGTTCATATCTCTCACAAATGAAAATATCTCATCATTATACATCTCATAGTTCAGGTTTAATTCAGCCTCATGGGTAAGTTTAATGATGAGCTGACCAGCCACTTCTGCTGCCGCACGTGCCATTTTGTCCAACTGAGGAATTTCCCGATACAGTACCTGATAGGTATCCATGCTAGTACCTAAATAAGGATAATCTGTGTCCTGGAAAACAAAGCCAGGTTACTGTATTCAGGTGGGTACAAGAGTAGAAGCCTCACATTAGTTTCACTATCAAGCTAATAATAGTAACCGCAATTCTTCCCTTGCTTCTAATTAATATATTCCTATTCCCAATTTTATCTCTTATCCACTATACTTTAAGAAGACACCACTTTTGCTACTTTCTTCTAGGTTCTATATAATCCCTGGTCTATCACATCAGATACCCTGAATAGATTTCAGCCTTGTTCTTTTCTCTCTGAAAAGTTTAATGAGGAAGGAGAACATGCATGAAATGTACTTTCAATATAAAGTGTTACTCTTAGACTAACATTTACCTTCTTCTAAATCATGCAGCACTTGACCCAGTCAGACATTACCTTCCTAACAAAAATGTCTGGTGCGTTAACAAGAACCCTCTACCTTCATTAGACACCTTTAGTTGTCTATTGACTATTTCTTCAGCTCTACTTCCTACCACTGTCCATTGCAGCAATCTCACTGACAATCCTTTGGTTTGACCTCAATTCTTTCACTTTCAGACTGTACATTTTTGTATTATCTGTACCTCTGAACCAGAACTGCTAGGTTTTTGCCATCTAAGAAGTCATTAAGAAGTTTTTAAAAATCATGACTTTCGAAGGTCAACAGACATCATCATTTCCTCAACCATAGGACATGACAAGCAGTTCTTCTTAATGTTCTAGAGATCATGACCAGCTATTCCAATATAACAACTCATACTGCTGCTCTAGCAGGTTGAGGGAATTCTAGCAATGTTGATCTCCAAATCCAGATCTTTCATCACTCCCTCACTTCATACTTTTCCCTTCCTAGTCCCAAGCTAAAACACCCAGTGATAAGAAGTCTAGTAAGGACCTGGCCTCTACTGGATCAAAAATGTGATGCCACAGTTAACAGTTTCCACCCTGACCTCGTATGCTATTTCTAGGATCTCTTCAACCCCTGGAGGAGCCCACTATAGAGCTGGTTTTCCAACTCTAGCACTTTAACACCAAAGTCTTCATCATTCTGTTCACTCTGCCTAACTTTCAGTGCCTTTTAATGGTATACCAAGCCAATCTTGTTTTTCAACTTGGTCAGTTCAAAGTTCTGTCTCATAACAATCTTACATCTGTTTGGGTTTTTGTGCTTTTACTGATAATCCTTGCTTTAAGAGACTAACATCTCTGGACAAACACCTAGGACAGTATTTCAACAGGTATCAAGAACAGCACTGTCCAGCAGAACTGTCTGTTTGATGGAAGTACTTTATATTTACACTGTCCAGTAGGTAACCTTGTTATTAAAACTCATACTTAATTCAAGTTTTAGCAAATAAAATCAAATGCAAATTAAGCTAACTGATAACAATTCTATGTTAAGATCCATAAGGTAGCATGCAGTAACTGAATGTATGTAATTTCTTAAAACATTTTAAACACTGTAGAAGCTTGGTCTCAAAATTGATGAAAGAAGATTTAAGATTTAATGCTTTAGAATTCCTCAGACTTACCTCACAAAAACGGAAAGAAACTGCTGGGATTCCAGAATATGCAAGGAAAGGGAAAGCAGCATTATCAAAAGAAAGTTTCTCCCTGCAAGGAAAGCAAGAATGTGTATTTTAGAAAGTTTTCTAAAGAACAGACTTTGCAACCATACGACGCTACCCCTAACCCCAAAAAAGTCTTAAATCAAATCTTTCTAGGTATAGGTAAACTCACTTCAAGATTACATTTACCTAACACAGTAGGGTCCTACTAGGTGATTCTGCTTTTCTATTAACTGTTCATTCATTTTTCTCAACTTACACTTTGCTGATCCAGTTGCTATCCTGATACAGAGACTGCCCAGTAACAGGATGCTTCACCTATAAAATAAGAAATTAATTTATCATCTAAAATGAACCTTTCTGAAATGTTTCTCTCTATAAAAATTGATAAAAATTAAATTTTTATTATGCTTTCTTGAAAAAAATTTAAGACAATTAAAATAATCTCAAATATCTGAAGTTATTCCTACTAGGTTTGTGCTGTTAGTTCCCCTAGCTAAGGTGAGAAAAAAATGTCCTACTCAACATTTTAAAGGTGGTTTAACCACAATTTTAAAAACCCTCTTTAGCCTTCATGATATGCCTACCTCATTTCTGGTTTCTTCCTTCTAGCACATTTTATACTACTGCCTTGTTGGAGACCCTACATTAATCCTTAGTTTCCCATAGGATCAAAAGTAAGTTCTTCAACCCTGGTTTCCTTACAGCTTTAATCATTCCATTATATAGCCTCTAATCGCATTAAGCAAAACTCGTTCCTTGCTCATTCAAAACTATGGTCGTTCACATGGCTGTCTTTATTCAATGCACATTTCATCTGTCCTTATTTAAGTCTTAGGCACATGAACTTAGTGCAAGTTCATTTACACCTTCCTTAACATCCTGACTCTATAGACAACCCCCTGTGGGTGCCTGCAGTACAGCTTAGGCCTCATGGAATTCTGCTATGTATTCCTAAATAGACTATATATTGTTTGAGATTAGAGCCCTTCACATAACACTTCCCTCATCTCACATGGTTCAATAGGCTGGGAGAAAATATGCCAAGAGCATGACTTAAATAATGCTGCTATAAAATTTATTCTAAATTCCTGTTATTGGTTACTTATAATAGTTTAAAATATCAATCTGGATATTTTCACCTTATGTAAATTAGACAAAAAATTAAGTTATACATTTTCATAATTAGGTATATACTCACATTTTGCATCACTTTCTCAAGAAGTGAATACAACAGTGGGCTGGCAGAAACCTTGAAGTTGCTGGTACCTGAAAAGAAGATTATTTTAATATTACCCCTTCTCCAGTTAAGCAATTTTTCACACTGCTACTTCTACAACTGAATTGATCTAGGAAGACAACCTAGATCAGTGGCATAAGAAACAACTATCCTCTTAGGAGTCAAAGTTCTTTAGTGACTGCTAACCTTAATTTGATTCAACCAAACCTCATACTCCTTGCATACTTTAATGTTAATGATTTGTTTTATGGTGCCTTTTTGGTTCATTCATGTTAAAGCAGTCATCTGCTAGCTATGGTAAGCCTGATATACATTTTGCTGCATAGGTAAAATGGCAATAATGACAAATCTAATAAAAGATTTCATTTAATTGTAGCTCCTTTTTTCTTCCCAATGGAGACATTTCGCTATTCTCAGTGCATCCGGCAGCTATATCTGCACTTTTAAAAACATCCAAACTCTTTTAAAAGTTTAATCATCTGGCATTTCTATCTTATGCCACAATCTAGAAAGATGTGAATTCGTCTCTAGAAGTACCATTCAACATGATATGGTTTAGTTCTTTCCGGTCTAAAACATAGTCCAGACTAGTGGCTCTCAAACTTTAGTGCATCTAAATCACATGGAATGCTTGTTAAAACACAGTTTGCTGGACCTGTGCTCCAATTTGACCCAAAAGGTCTGGGACAAGGCCTGAAACCTGTCCATTCTATAATTTAATGGACTGTGAAGAGACAGCTAAGTCAATCTTTTGATCTGGGTTTGGCCAATGTAAATTGTAAAAAACAAGTGATGTTTTAGAAAGCTTCTTCTGATGTTCTATAAGTAATTTACCTGAATTCATAGATAGTTAATGGAAGAAATACTTACCAAGAATAGCATTATCCAGATTAATGTAAGTGAAAGCCTTTGAATGCAAGGAGGAAAGGTACCCCTAGAAGAGAAAGGGACATATTAATGTACTAATCTGCATTAATCTAATTATCATATAGAATAGCTGTTACTAGGGGTTTCTTTTTAAATTTGGTTTCTACTGAGACT
This sequence comes from Pteropus vampyrus, assembly GCF_000151845.1. Lineage (NCBI taxonomy): Eukaryota > Metazoa > Chordata > Mammalia > Chiroptera > Pteropodidae > Pteropus > Pteropus vampyrus. The sequence goes on along the minus strand of NW_011889607.1, from coordinate 457,326 downwards.
AAATATACAAAGGCAAAAAATGATATAATCCAATCTAAGAGAGCATGGTTTCTGGAGGACAAAAGCCAATATAAGTTTGGGTCCCATTCTGGGTATAGATGATACCTCTAGCCATTCAGTGGCACCAACAGCTCCAAAATCTCCAGCACTCCAGCTGGCAAAGACAATGCTTCTGCTGGGTTTAAATCCATCTAAAAAGACAACAAAATAGTTTTATCTTGGGAAAAGTTATAGGTAGACAGTTGACTTAAGAGAAAATCAGAAACTTCCAATTCAAGGCAATAGATTCAGAAATAGTTCTTTTCCTTTTGAGGCCCCGGGTAGAAACAAAAAAAGGAGCAGGAATTTAAAAAGTAATCTATATGATCACATCCTAAGGAAATAAGTGTCAAATAATCATTTTGCACATATCAAATTAATATAATATTGTATGTCAACTATACTTATTAGAAACCAGCTTACTGGAAGTCACTTTTTTCAACTCCATTTTTTGGGTCTGTTAACTTCTGGACCAAGAGGTACTTGAAATCAAAGTGTACCTTCTTGTAGAACAATTTGCTTAGAAGTAAGTCACTTAAAACACTAGATTACTTTAAAAACAATTGTTATTAAATAGAATAAAAATTCATAAGTTTAAGTTTTAAGAAAGAGTTTTCAGAGAATTGAAAACTAGTGACAGCTCCTTTGGGGGCTATATGTGCCTCCATCCCTCTACTTTTCTGGAGTATGTATTTTTCTGCATCAATGTACTTTTCTATAAAGTTAAACACTATGACCTACTCTATGAACCAAAGATTTAAGAATGTGATGCAGGTTTGCATGTGTGTATGTGGGTGTAGAGAAGTGGTACATACCATGGGAGAAAGGCTGGAAAGTAAGCCTTTATATATTTCTGATATATAAATATATTCTATATCATATTTATAAATATATCAAATTATACATTATAATTTTATAACAAAACTATAGAACTCAGCACAGAGGTATACCACTACTTACTTTGAAATAGATTGCTTAGGGACCATGTTAGATATGCCATATCATTCTGAGTAGGTCAAACTAAGAATTAGGGCCCAATATAACACTTTCCAGTGTTTCAAAAGAAATTGATGATTCCCAATGCAATGAAGACACTGCACGGAAAGCTGTTTCAAAGTTAAAAGTAGTGATATAGTATACAGCATAGGGAATATAGTCAATATTGTAATAATTTTCTATGGTGACAGATGGTTATTAGACTTATCATGGTAATCATTTCGTAAGGTATATAAATGTCAAATCACCATGTTGTACAACTGAAACTAATATAATTTTGTATATCAACTACACTTCAATAAAAAAAGTCGAAGGCAGATATAACAAAGGACACCCTGCTTTGTACTTGAGAACTCAGAGTCTAGCATGAGTAACATAGGCAAAAGTGAGCAAAGTATATTCTAACATTTAGAACTAAATGTAGCACATAGCTGAATATTCAAGTTCCCAAAGTTTGCACTCTTTACCTTTTAAGACCATATCGGAGAATATCTGGGCAAGTTCCAATAGGAGAGCTGTTCCCACACTGGACTTTGCAGCTCCAGGACCCCAGGCATCCCTCTGAGCCCCTACTACAATATAGTGATCTTAAAAAATAAAAATAAAAATTATACAATCAGCTCTTAAACTGTTTTCTAATATCAAAGTTTAGAAAAAGCACATTAGTAGAAGGGTAAAAATGTAGTATATGTATTAAGGATAAGAAAGCCTTACTTCAGATCTGACTTAGTTAGGACTTTGGGGATCAAAAATTCACATGACAATATAATAAGCAACTGAAGTCCAAAGGCTTTCTGTACTACATTATATGACTATTTGACTGCATTTAGATAGATTTTACCCATTCCAGGAATCAGCAAACTACATATTCATTATGGCTGTTTTCATGCTACAAGGCCAGAATTAAATAATTGCAACAGAGACTGTATGGCCCATAAACTGCCCTCTTAAGTAGAAATTTGCTTACTGCTGGCCTACTCAATAATTTAAAGCGATTTTCTAGTCACAATGGTCAGTTTTTGACAAGGTACTTTCCTAGAGTCTTATTACCTCCCAATGAAACTGACACATAAACGGTTCTCTTTAGGACAGACAAGATTTAGCATTTCATGAAACCAAGCCAAGCCAGCCTTCCTGCACTCCCTCTTCTAGCCACATCCTTAAGATGAGCAAGGAAAACAGAAATATAGAAATAGATAACAAATGCAGGGTCTTTACCTGGTTCTTCAAAGCCTTTAATAACACCAAAGACATTTAAAATTCTTATCTCTTTCAGTTCATTGGTCACAGTGAGCTTCACATTATTGTTCTGTGAAGTTACCAGCCTACATGAAGAATCTGTTTTCCAAGTAGAAGGACAGTCTTCTTCCATATTTCTAGAAGTAGAAAACAGATCAGCATTCTGAGTTGTTACCTTCTCCAAGTTTACAAAATCAGTCCTCCTTAAAGTCCACTAAAATTCTAGGTTGAAAGAACATAAAGAGAACACACAAAATTTATTCCCTAGTGGCTATCCATTTGTATCTTATTCTGATCCGAAGGCAGCCATTTATTTGAAAACCATGAGTTACTTTCTCATTTAACCAATGTTTTAAAAGAATTTCTCTACCTTCCTCTTCTGATGAGTGCCTTTCTGCCAGAAATATAGCTATTGTTTAATTTGAAATAAATACCAAGACGAATTCAGAACAAAGTTCTTATATAAAAGTCTATTAATATATTCTCATGTTTCCTAACTCCACTACAGAGATAGTATACAGGCTTATCTCAAGTTATAAAAGAATAGTCATGTTGCTGGTAGTTAGATATCATCCCCTAATTCCTCAAATATCATTCAAACAGTAACTGCTCTAAAGTGGCTTACGTAAATACAGTTGACCCTTGCAACATGGGCTTGAACTACACGGGTCCACGTATACACAGATTTCTAAAATAAATGTGTACATTAATGTAGATGTTTTTACTATAGCTTTATTGTATGACTATAGTATACTCTATATAATACATATGCATATAACATACAAAGTACGTTAACCGATGGTTTACATTATTGGTAAGGCTTCTGGTCAACAGTAGGCTATGTAGTTAAGTGTTTGAGGAGTCAAAAGTTATACATGGATTTTCAACTGTGCAAAGGGGTTGGCACTTCTAACTCCTGCATTGTTCAAGAATCAACTGTATGTCAAAACATTATTACCCACCACTACACAATGGTAAGGGGGGCTGGCTTCACAGGATAGGTGGTGGAAAGAATAACCTGATTCTAAGTTTGGTATGAGTCAATGAGAATGGCCTATTACAAATGCCTCTTAGACCTAAGACAGCATTATTAAGAGTCACACAGTATTTTACAAAGTCCTTACATATAGATGCTCTTCATTTGAGACCTGGTAGCACCGTATTAGGTAGAATATATTTTAGTTATCCAATTAAGTCAAAGAAGCATGATCAGTGGCATTAGAGTAACTTGCTCTATGTCACACAGCAATAAATGCTCACATACGTATCTGAAACTAGATCTACATCCTGTACCTACACCAGGTGGGAAACATGTCCAGATCTAGATAAAAATTAATGATATACACTCTAATCACACAGGATTGTTTTGGGGACACTAATACACTAAGGGTATCCAGAAGGACTAATCATGACTATAAAGCATCTGGAAACTATAATGAGAATTGAGGATATTCAATCTATAGATAAAAAAACTTGAATCGTTCTACTGCTAAACAGAAAATCCAGAACTAATGGATGTTACAAGGAATAAAATTTTAGCTCAACATGAATTCTAACAGATTTTCTCCAATAACTGAATGGGTTGCCACAGGCAACAGAGTGGTTTATCATAGGAAGTATTCAAGCAGATGCCACGCCAGGTATATTACACAAGGAAATCACTAGGTGAACTGAACAAGGACTCCTTGAGTTTATAAATCTAATGTCTATTATTAATATCGCTTTATGGAGGAAAAGTTTCATTAACAACTATCCATCCCCAAAATGTTCCAAATGTGGAAAATTATAGCCAATTGTTTTAAGACTTTTTCAAATCAACGCAAACAGATCATTCCTCCCAAAACATAAAACCTCACCCTGCAAGACAGTTTTCAAATAACTTACTGAAACAGCTGTTCTGCACAGGCTCTGGAAATTGTTTGGACAGGTATATTAGGCAATCCTGATGATTGAGATGGTGGAAACTGAGTGTGATTGAAGGAAGGGAATCCAGGTGTATAAGGGTCACCTGTACCCAGATGAGCCTAATAAAACAAAAGAGTAATTAGCTCTACTAGGTACCTATTCAAGTTTCCCTAAAATATTCAGATTCAGTATGAGGCTATAGCCCAAGCTTAGTTCAACATCTTAAAAGTCTGAGTGGCTCTACAATATGATTCTTGTTTTTATATGACATATAACAAATCCTCAGTTCAAGGCACTACGGTAGTCCCTCCTTAACCTTGGGGAGTATGTTCCAAGAACCTCAGTGGATGTCTGAAACTGCAGATAGTACCAAACTCTATATATACTATGCTTTTCCTATACATACATATACTTTATGGCTTCCTCTTTGGCATATCAGAATTGCCAACATCGCTACTCTTACGGTTCGGGACCATCATTAAGTGAAATAAGGCTTACTTGAATGTAAGCACTGTGACACCATGATAGTTGATCCCGTATATGAGATGGCTATTAGGTGACCAATGGGTGGGTAGTGTATTCAACGTTGATATACTGACAAAGGGATGATTCACATCCCAGGCTAGACAGTGTGGAATGACTCAAGATTTCATCATGCTACTCAGGACAGTGCACAATTTAAAACATGAATTATTTATTTCTGGAATTTTCCATTTAATATTTTCAGACCAGTTGGTCACAGAAAACTGAAAGCAAAATTGCGGATAAGCGGGAAACTACTATACTGATAGACTGCTTTCGGCAATAAGTAATAATGAGGTCTCAAAGTCATGTAAGCTATCTTTTTCTCTTCCTGCTAAAACTCTCCCAGAAAAAAAAAAGAGTATTTAAAGAAGGCATAGTTCTATTTCTACTAATGTATATGAAATCTAGCAATAATTTGGAGAACCCCCAAACTCATTTACTCAAGAAATAAGAACTCACATGTCCAAAGACTGGAACCTCTGCATCAACAATGGGAAATTTAGTACGGTCCATGTAAATCAAGACACCAATTGCATTTAAACTTTCAGCATTTTTAACCTAAAGAAAAACATATAAAGCTCAGAAAATGAAGATCTAACCATATAAAATTAGAAGGATATATACTGAACTTTATGCTAAAGGACAAAAGGTTAGAGAGAACTACACTGATACTCAAATGTTTTAAATAGCTTTTATGTTTAGAAAAAATATATGCCTTAAAACTCATTAAGGAGAGTTTAAAAGATGAGAAATAATAAAAACCCACCCAAGACAAACACTATCTTTTGCTATGTTCCACTCTAGTCCCTTGTCTAGGTTTGACTTTTAACTTCCCTTTTTATAAAACAGTTATAACTGTATTCTATATATATATAAAACTTGGTTACATAGACAATTTAAACTGCTTTCACTTAAGCATTTTTGATTAGCTCATTTTCACTAAAAGACAATGGCTGCAAAATACTCCAAGTAGCTATGTCATAGTTTTGAAGTATCCTGTAACTTTAGAAAATGGAAACTTACTTGATTTTTTGAGCACTTTAATAAATAAAATTATATTATCAGGTTTGAGGGGTTAAGACTGCTGGTTTTCAGAATGTAAGAAAATGAACAATGCCATTTAACTTAAGAATGATATGATACCAATGTATTTGATAACTCATACTCACCTTTTCAGCAAAAGTGATTTTCCCTGCTCTAACGATCACTAAAGATCCATTCACAGGAGAGGTTAAATCCTCAAAGTCTTTTTTAGTGCCAAAATTAGCATGGATCAGTTTACCCTAGAATAAAGACATTAGATTGAATGAGCATCATGGTATTAGAACAGCTGCAGAGTTTGAGATGGAACAGTTTTACAGATTAAACCCAAGAGAGGGTAAAAACAGGCCAAGGACTAGAAAGGATATATGAGAGTTCAAAGTCAAAAGTGGTCAGGGTTATTAGGAGTGAAGTCAAGATTTCTGGCTTATATTCATGTCTTTCATTATCCCATGCTGTCTTTAATCTACATTGATCTATTTACATTAGTAATTTACATTGCTTCGATAATCTTGAGGGAAGAGAAAAGATAACAGGATATGTTAAACAAGAGACATACACCAATATAAATACTGTAAGGCCAGCCATGGCAGCACCGATTACATAATATTCCCAAACTTGAACCTCAGACAATTGAGAACATATATAGGAATAGGTCTCAACTGAAAGTTCTGATAATAAAGTTGTCCAAAAATTGTCTATTACAATAAAGTGACTTACACAGATCAACTTTTAGATGTTTATATAAGCTGTCATCATAATGTTCCTATACACTATTAGAGTTTAGATGTACAATTATAAACTGACATTAACAACCAAATATCTAAATATAGAAAGCATGAAGGAAAACTAAAACCCTCAATTCTTTTAACAGAATAATCTACACACCTACAAACTCCTGGCTTGTAGCTAGCCAGGGAAAGTGATAGAGCACAAGTAACCAAGACGACAATATAACTATAAAACTTCATCTCACTCAGAAGATCCATGGGATAGACCCCTGACATACAAATATGTGGCTTTTAACCTGGAAAACCTAGACAGAACTATTCTATTTAGCTGTTTTTTAATTTCTGTAGTAATTTGGCCACATTTGCCTAAATTTTATAAGCTCAAACATTAAAGAATCAAGCTAAGGCTAGATTCCACCTAAGATGGTTATTGATATGTCCCCACATAAGCGGTAATCTAATATATGCATTCATTCAGCAAATACTACCATGTGTCAAACGCTGTCCAAGGCTCTGTGACATAGCAGTAGATGAAACAAACCCCTACCCCTTTGTGTAGCTTACATTCCAGTTGTGGAATCAAATGAATAATGTCAGGTGCCATAAGTACTACGAAGAAAAATAAAGCAGGATAAGGGGAAGTGATCAGAGAAAGGATATTTTTGATAAGATAATCTAGGAAGCCTTCCCTAAGGAGGTAATGTTAGAGAAGAGACTTACACAAAGTGAGGAAACAAGCCATGCTGATATATAGGGAAAGTGGTCCAGGCAAAAGGAAAGGAGAGTTTTATAAAGGCCTTGAGGTGAGAGTGTGCTTGAATTTGAGTGTTTGAGGAACAGTAGGGAGATTGGAGTGAGCAGTAAGATTACTTAGTACCTTGCCAAACAAGATGAGGACTTGGGGTTTTATTTTCACCATGGCATAGGAGGGTTGAAGACAAGTATATGACATGATCAGTTACATTTTACAAGCAAATTTACACGATCACTCCTAAGAACAGTAAAGACAATGAGTTTTTGAGCTATTCAACAGGGAAAAAAGTCATGTACTATTTTGCCTTACTTACAGTAACTGTTGTAGCCTTACTATATGCCACGTAACCCACAGGATTCTCCACCAGATATACCATTTCACCGTTCGTACGCACTATGGTCACTGAGTTTCGAGTACTGTTAAAAAGATTAAGTTAAAATGAAGTTAAAACTACTATTGGACCAAAAACTTAAATGGCTTTAATACACTTAGCGTTTGGCTTGCATTCTTTGAAAATCTTTTGTTATATTTATCACACCTAAAAATAGCTACTTCTATAAGATAAGTTCACCATCTTTCAACATACCTGCCTTTGACCTGAATCTTAACAAAATGTTCATCGTGCCAGACTTTGCTGAGTTGACGTTTACGGAATTGATCTTCAAGGTAAAAAGCAAGGCTTTCATCTTTTTGAGATCCAGCTTCACGAGGGACAAAAGTATTTTCATTCAGACGCCTGGAGGAAAAAGTGTCACAGTGAAATGAACTAAAGTTTAATTCAAAATAAACATTAAACTCGAATATCGAGCAAATTGGTTATTTTTTTTAATTGAGGCAACACTGGTTAATAACATTACATAAGTTTCAGGTGTACACCATTATAATTTGATATCTGTATGCACTACAGTGTACTCATAACCAAAAGTCTAGTTTCTGACAAGCAAATTGTTTTAAAAGCTAACTCAATGCCACCCATCAGAGTTAACATAAATTAACTGTGACCTAAAACTTCTAGATTGACCAGATAGATACAAACATAGAAGAAAAAAAATTGCGTCCAATATCTGAAGAAATTTATGACTTGTCCCAATATATCTGCTTAGGGTAGTTTTAGGAAAATGAGCAGCTTCCAGGAGAGCTGTTGTAAGCAAAATGAGATAGTATTACTGTTGGTAAACTCAAACTTCAACTTTCACATACTGTGAAACACTGCGAATCCCCTGGAAGCAAAACTGCTTATTATTCTTATCTCCTATGGCTCTGTGTAAATATACAGAGCATATTAGTTATTGATCTTTTTTGGGGGGTCGGGGAGTAGACTATACTTTCACTTCATCCATAATGCCTGGTGTACAGTATACACAAAAGTATTCACTAGATGGAGTAAAAATGCCAAGATTTCTAATTTAAGACCAAAAGAACTATTATACCACTGAAACTATAGGAAGTTAGCAATAGGTAAAAGATGATTTTGTTCTCTATACAGAGTTAGATATGTGTCTAAGGAAGATCTTAAAAATCTAAGGATAGAAACCTTAAGGACACTTCTTAGGGTATGGATTAATGAATAAGAACCAGAAAGCAAAGAATACTGGAGACATAACAAGTTGGATAGACAAGTTAGTGCTGACCTAGAGGATGAAGAAGGCTACTGATGGCCCTGAGGAGAGCAGCAGAGCTCAACATGACTTACAAGGGATTAAGATGAAACTTCAGAGAAGAAAATCTGACAGCAAGCAACAAGCTACAGAGAACCAGATGACAGAAAGATCAAGGACCTGTGAATTTTTTTCCAAAAAAGGAGTCTCCACAAAAGTACTAACTTTTTCCCCTATCAACGTAGTTTGAATTCTGTACTGACTCCTTATCTCTAACTAAACACAGGAAGTCTCCTCTACCCTAAAAAGCCTTTCCTCCAGACTATCACTTTTGTTTTGTTTCACTGCACCTAATAATACTCAGCATCATCTATTTAGGTATCGAGGTTGAACTTGTGAAGTAGCTCAAGATTACCTGATTGTGTTGCTGAAGTCTGCAGCATTCAGTTTCTCTGACAACATTGCTTTGAGGTCTGTCCAAAATAAGCGGGAAGGTACTTCAGGAAAGTACTCTTCTATTTCGGAAGATTCTGTTCCCTCTATCTTTGGAGGTTCTGTTTCCCTGCATTCACCTTTTGGTTCTACGCGTTTACAATAGCCCAAGTAGCCAACCATAAATCCTAAGGATAAAAAATTTCACAGCTGAATTCACAGAATTTCATTTATAATCTATTCCTATATTAATTGTTAATATTTTCAACTAAGTCTTGAAAATATTGATTTTAAACCCATTTTAAGCAGTTTGAAAGAAAATATACCAGTCTCTCAACTTACGTGGTATTTTTCATGCGAGTTTTTTAATACATAGTAAATATCCCCCCCACCCCGTTTATGTGGACTTTTAATATGTAGTTTCCATTTACGCAGTCTCCTTTTACATGGTTCTTTCTTTTTCATTTCCATTATTGGCAATTACTCTTTCTAAAAAATAGCTTAACTCACAATGTGCAAAGAACTAATACTTACACACAATTGTTAATTGGCAAACAAAAAAGCATAAGTGACTACTGATGTTTTTCAGGATTGCTTTTACAAATGTTTTGCTGTAGAAGCTGAAAATTATATGAAAGAAAAATGTCTTCCTTTTAAAATACTTTTACTTCTAGATAATGCGCCTGGTCATCCACAATTTAAAACATCCAAATAAAAAAGTTGTATATTTGCCACCAAATACGATTTCCTTGATCCAAGCTTTAGTCAAGGCATTATTTCCACCTTTAAGATTATAGAAATAGAGTTTTAATGATATTTGTAATAAACTTGAAGATAACGAATCACTTATGGTTACAGAAACCTAGAATAAATACACAATTTTAAGTTGTATTGAGAATATTACTTATAGCTTTGAATGATATAAAGCTGTCAACTTTAGATGCTTGCTGGAAAGCACAAAGGCCAGAAGTAGTTGTACCAGGGAATATGGTTCCAACAACTAAAGAGGGATTAACTGGCATTATTAATTTATTAAAGAAATTTCAAGAAGGCTCTGACAATATGCATGATATTGTCATTCAGATAATCCGCATAAATCGAGGGGCGGGTGTAGTGCATATCAGTTTTATGTATTTTAAACCATTCAGTCTAATAAATTAGATAATAACTGTATTTTAAACAGTTACACCTGTTTATTACTGAATTACTAGTTGATCACAAATTAACTGATAATGAATTAAGTCACTTAAAATCTGAAGACCATCCTGCCAATGAATACGGCAGTCACCTGGAACCAGTTTCATTCACCACAGAAAATATTTACAAAGCTCTTCAACTGGCCAAAAAACTGGAAACTGCAATTCTAGATATTGATCCAAATATCCAATGAGCCTTAAAATTTCGAAAAGATTTTAAAAAACGTTGCAGTGAATATTGAAGAACTTATGAAAACTTAGCAAAAGATGGGGTTAGAAAAAGAGCACCCAAAAACATAAACATAAATAATGAAACTGAAGTAGTACTTCCAAATATTTCGAGCGATGAAGACAGTGACTTTGTGCCAATTAAAAAGAGAAGGTTGTTTGCTTCCGATTATAGTACAGACACTGACAGCGAATAAAATTTATTTTGATTCTTCTGAATTTTCATTAGCACTTTTTTTTGTGGAAATAGGTGAAATATTTTCGTGACTTATCTTGGCCTATTTCTTCAGTATTTTTTTTCCATCCTGGTGGACTCTTCTTATGTGGTTTTCTTCCATGTAAAATATGTGCGGAACAGATAATCCACATAAATCGAGGGACGGGTGAAGTGCATATCAGTTTTATGTATTTTAAACCATTCAACCTAATAAACTAGATAATAACTTTATTTTAAACAGTTACATCTTTTCAAAGCATAGGTACCTTCTCTTCCCAGAAGCCCACTTTGAATCTTTAAGCTAAACTTCTATAATACAAATATCCTGTGTATATTTCTGGTATAACATTTATACATTACACTGAAACGATTCATGTGTTTCTCTTCTCCCACCAGGCTAACCTCAAAAATAGGTATAGAATCTTAATCATCGTTTGCTGAGCTAAATTAACAAACTTCCTAAAGTTGGTGACAAGGAACATTTAAGTTTTGAAGGGCCACTCTTACCAATGAAGAAAAAGATGATTACAGCAGTAGTCCCCCAGAAGGTAGATCTAGTAAACCTTTTTGGTTTTGTGACACAGGCATGATTACCCCTCACGTTATTGTCAACATTTTCTTCTTCGTCTACAGCTAGTTTCATCTCCACATGACTGTTATCGCCATCTACTTGCCGAGCCAGACTAAACCGGGTGTATGACAACGGTTCTCCACCAAACTGAGATTTTTAAAAAAGAGAAAGAAAAAGAAGGGAATAGGAACATTTACAAAAAGTTTGGTTAGGTATGATACTTGTTATTGGGCCATTACTATGACTTTCTATATATCCTTAAGGAAAAAGAAGTTCCCCTTTCAAACCAACATTCTTCCCCGTGCCCAGTTTGATTAACGGCAGGTAGGGGCTGGATCACGCTGGCCTTCTTCATCTCATTCACTCAGGGTTTCTGTTATTCATGTCTACTCGTATACATTTCGATCTGTGCTTTCTTTAGTTCATCTATCTACTTGGTGGTCCCCCTCACCACCACACCCCAAAAGCCCTGAAACTTCTTACAAGATTTTCCTTAATTAACTCTGCTCAAGACTAATATATTCTTTTGTGGGATCAGTTACATCTCACGACCTTGAAGTTACACTTCAAATGTAAATGAATACCTATGATAGCTTTGGGTATTATTTCATGCTTACTCGGTAGAAGTCATTTTTATATATTTCATATTCTTCCAAACTGGTGACAGAGAAATATAACTTAAAATAACTTACCAAGTTAGACAATGCTGATCTAGCTTGATCCATCATTCTGAGCTGCCACACAGAAAAGCCTAGTAATAAAATAGAGAATTATTATTATAAGAAAGATGCCATTGTATCAGATTAGTGAAGGCTTTTCATCACCACACTAGATTATTACATATTAAATTCACTTTTAAATGTTTTATCACCTTTCTAGAAAGGGTGTTTAATCAAGATATTTAGTTTACATGACAACTAAATATAGTGTAATCTTTGATTAGATACTGAATTGAGGTGGGGTGGGTGTGGAGACAGGCTCAAGGACATTGTTGGGAGAAATAAGAAATTTGAATATAGATTATATACTGCATAACAGTCTTGTATCAATGTTAGATTTGGGGAGTGTGATAATGGTATTGTGTTTTTTGAGAACACCCTTGTTCTCAGGAAATTAATGGTTAAGAATTCAAGGATGAAATATTGTGATGTCTGTAACTTACTTTCAAATAATTCAGTTTAAATAGGTATGTAAGAAATAAAGCAAATGTGTCAAACTGTTAACTGATGAATCTAGGTGAAGAGTACATGGATATACACATTACTATTATTTCATTTTTTCCTGTAGCTTTGTAGTTTTTCAAAATTAAAAATGTGGAGAAAACTAGTTAGAATATCATCCATAGTAAGTAGATTTAAGTAACTGAATTTGGTAGTCAAAGAAAAGTGGCAAATACAAGACAATAGACTGACATCTGGGGGAAAAAAAAAACACCTCAATCCAAAGTAGATTTAAGACAGGTCATGCTACGTAGACCAGTAACAAAGCATCTCCAAAGAGAAAAGGAGAGAAAAACCCAATCCTTCTGATTAAATGAACAGTTCTTACTTCTGATTAAATGATCTGATAGATAGATGCAAAAAGAATACACAAAAGACAGAGTATGCTGTCTTTTACAAAGAGGCCAATTACCTGAGAGATTAAGTGACTTGTTCAAGGCTGAAAACTGATAATCTAAAAATGAAGGTCAATGAGTTACTTACTGGGTTTGTAGAAACTATGTTCTTGTCTCCAGAAATACTGAGAAATTAATCTTAGCTTTTTTCAAAGCAAAATATATCTCTACAACCAACAAAGAGTCCTATATTAAGTTAAAGTATAGGTATTAACTGAAATCTGAATTTTCTAATTAATTTGGTTTGAGCATATCTAGATGCTTAAAAGTGATATGCTGAGATGTATAAAATGGACATTTATTTCATACTATTTAAGGTCTTTCCTATATGACAAGTACACTTAACAGTACATTTAACACCCACATGGCACAAAGCAAGCTGTGAGATATGCAGATTGTAAAACAAAAGACATTAATAAACTGGAATTAGAAAAGTCTATCATAACCCATTAACAAAAACATTTTTTAATCCCCAAGTTTTAAAGACCAGAATCAATAACCAATATAGATCATATTCTTAGAAACATAGCCTCTTGCCCCATCTGGTACAAAACTCTTATCACTATCACTGCACCTGAACTGTACAAACCCAATCACTGGAGCCAGAACTAGAAGGCCCCACCCTGAGCCAATTTTAATCACCCTTTTCTAGGAAAAAGCAGCTTACGAATTTAATTCTCATCTGAATCAGCCATTCCTCAAGGTTTCTAGTTTTAAATTAATTTAACACTTAAATTATCTAAAGAATTTTTAAAAATGATGAGATTGAGTGTATACAAGTAGGTAGATATTAATAGAACATGTAATTATGATTTTGTATAATTAAAATCTAAGTATATTTTTTTGAGAAAACATGTTATTTCTATCTCAATCCCTAGACACAAAATTAAGACTATAATATAAAAGAAAGAAAGTCAGAGAAAAAAATTATGACCTAGGCAATTCCTATTTTAACCTCACATTTGTGAAGAACATAATAATTCTATGATATCTACAAAAGTTATTCCTGAAGCTTTATACATAACAAAGAAAACAAGCAGCATCTTCATTCTCATTCAGCTTTCTGAAAACACTGCCAAACTGGAAGGTCAAGACCACTTGAAGTCACTGCAGTCTATTAGAGCAATGCTCATTGGAGAGAGCATACAGAAGGCACATACACAGAGCTTAACAATACAGTACGGCCTTTTGACCATATTACTAATTTCCTGAAGGTGCAAGCCGATTCCAATCCAAATAGCCTTTATTCAGCCTCTAGAGTCTAAGACAACAGCTTTCATAAAGAAGTCTTATTCCCATGGTCTCCCATCTTATAGTGAGGAGAGCCTAGCAATCCGAATATTCTTAATGCGTTTCCAGAACCTGAGCTGTTCAGTCGGCCTCTCTTGTGAAAATTGAGAACTCACACACAAGGCCAACAAGTAGCCTGAGGCAAGAAGATCAGGTTATACCAGAGAGTTCAAATGTACAGCTTACAGAAACCCCCCATCTAAATGCCTAGGACACACTCTTATCCGAATCCAGGACAGCTTTGTCCCTTTCAGCAGTAAGGCCTGGCGCGAGCCCCGAGGAAGCGAAGGGCTACGAGCTCAAGGTCACTCACGCACCCCGACAGCCATTCCCTGGGGACACTTCCTATACCAGCCACGTGCTTGCAGTAGAGCGAAATAAGGCAGCAGCGGCGTGGCTTGCCTCACGCAGGGCGGACACCTCGCTTCCGAGCCTGCGGCCTAGGGCTGTCCCACGAGGACCTGCATCTTTTAACGGCGACCTAGTGAGGACAGGGATCGGGGTAGGCTGAGAAGCAGGAAGCAGGGCGCAGAGCGACAGTTGGGAACCCCTCATCTCGCCGTGAGAGCCCTAACAGGGAAACCATTCGCTGCTCGGCGACCGAGACAAACAGGGAGCAGAAAGGACGAGAAGGGAATGGAGACTCCGCACCGTCGCTCCACACCGCGGCACCCGCATCCCGCTCCCATCGCCGCCGTGGCCATTCCCCACCCGCACGCGGGCCGCGCTCCACCTCGCCGGTCCCACCCGGAGGCGCAGCAGCTTCTCTGCGCCCTCTGCGGCTCCGCGAGGCTGCTGGACAGCACCTAGCAGGACCTCACTGAAGACCGCGCGGACCAGCCCTGCACGACGAGGGGGAGGGCAGGAGGGGCGATCATGTCCTAGAAGCAGAACATCACTCACACGGGTGCTTCCCCTGTCCGCCGTTGCCAGAGCCTCCACTCCGAAGCTGACTCCCTTTGAAGAGAAGCCGTCCCCCCCCAGCTGTTTATAGTCTGGCGCCGCCTTCATTCGACCCCCCCCACGGGCTTTGCGTCACTTCCTGCCTCACGTACACCTAAGGAGGCTCTCGAATTAATCGCTCTCGGCGAAGGGTGTGCACGCACCCGGACGAGGGCCCGCCTCAAAAGCGAGGGGAGGGGCGGGGCGAGGGAAAAGGCGCCAAGACTGCAGGTGCGGGGCGGGGTAGAGGGGAACGAGTGGCTGGCACACAGCCTTCCGCCTCGCTGCTCTTCGTTGGGGTGCGGTTCCCAACCCCCCAACCCCAAGCCCTCAGTCTAACCTTGACTGATGACCAAGCCTTGCAGTGCAAGGTCAGGTGGCGCTAGCATGTACTCCTAAATGTTGGATTCTTTCACAGTAATAATTCCTTAAAGCGCATGTCCTTGATAGAATATTAGGTAGGCACTAAAGCTGTATGGTACATATGTATTTTGCAGTCTCAGATACTTAGGATAAGCAAAAAGGAAAAAGAATTAAAAGCAAAATGCAAATTTGTATTTAGGATATGGAAAAGCTGCACATGAACCAAAGCGGGCATAGTGCTCTTAATATTTAATGCATCAGGGAATGCATTAAACATTAAGAGCACTAAGGGAGAATAAAATAGTGATTTATTAAAAACTAAGGGAGAATAAAATAGTGATTTATTAGAATGATAGAATTGTAGATGAACTTTCATGTTCATTGTCACTATTACTATAGGATTGTGCAATGCATAGTAAATAAAATTGAATTTTTGTCACCTTTTAAACCCTTTCCAAGCATTCACACCCTCTGCCTGTAGTTGGTAACCTACAGTTCAGTGAGGAGACTAGACAAGTTTACAAATAGCTACAAAGTGAAGAAACGACCGGGCTGTAAAAGGGTTACAGATAAAGCGCTTTCAAAGTCGGAGGAATGCCTAACGGTACTTTAAAATGCAAATCCCTTTCTGAGCCTCTTCCTCCTGCTCTTCTCTTTATTCTTCACCGAAATAGAGGAAACACACCACTTTTCTCTTTACCCCTGTTCCTTAAAATCTCTCCCTAAGGAGAATTATTTTAAAAACTAAGCAGGAGCATCACTGCACCTTAGTGGGTTTACACAGGAAAAAGTTAAAGAGAGGAATGGAATAGCTAACCCTCCATAGCTAATCCATATCCATTCCATTCCTTTCTTTAACCCCAGACAATAGCTCTGCTGAGTCCCCTCTTCCTTTCCTTGACTGATGGGGTCTTAAAAAATAATAATAATAAAATAAAATAAATAAAAATAAAATAAACAACAATGCTGGTATCCAGGTGAAAATCTTACAAACAAGGGGGGAAAACAGGCTTGGGAGATGGAGGTCTGGACAGAACATATGAAAACCCAAATTAAAAAAATTTATGTTCATTGAAGCGAAACAATAAAGAGGACATTGATGCAGGACAGGGAAAGAGTGTGTCAATTATATTTTTATTTTCATGTTTTTACTAGTAATAATAGACACTATGCAATTAATTTTCCTTTATTATCCCTTTCTCCCTAGAAGCTTTGCAGAATTTCCCTCCTCTGCAATTTAAGTAAATGAAAATAAATTTATCTTGCTTTGTTGCAGAATCCATACATACTGAGAGGCAAATTTCGCTTTGTCTGGAATTCCACAAAAATAAATGTTCTGTTAAATAGAAAACCACAGGCCCAAAATGGCATCACTCGTGCTAAAAGCCCATACCAAACCTAGATTTAATACCTGAACTAATTGCAGTTTCAACCTAATTGCGGTTTCGACCTCTTCCAGAAACATAATCTTAATCAACCAGTCTGGAATTTTCTGGTCCAGCACCAGTAAGGTAACCTGTCATGTAGGCCCCCCATAGAAAGAAGACAATCTGCATGATGAAACTCATCTGTTCTCTCCCCCGCCAAAAGACGTCCCACCCCAAAATAATCTTTTCTTTTAATAGCTCTCTTCCTATAAAAACCTTACATTTTGTACAGTCCCTCCTAGTTCCCCTCTAGTTGCTAGATGGGATGGTGCCCCATTCATGAATTGCTTTAAAAAGCCAATTAGATCTTCAAATTTACTGTTGAATTTTATTTTTAACAGGTCAAAGATTTTATTTTTAAAATCTAATTTCATTGTCACTGTTGTAATTATTACCTAGCATTAGCTCCCACTTCTGGATGACTCCCAGTACTGCAGTAATCATGCTTGCAATGAAGTTTTTGGTACCCTTTTATTTTAACTATAACTGAAATGGATATTATTTAAATTCACATTTCCATTACATTGGAACTAAAATTCTTGCAGTTCTTCCAAAAGGTACACAGAAATAAAAAAGATTTTTAAAGTCATGTATACTAAAATTTTACATAAAAGAAACTAGAGGTTGGAGAGGAATGAACAATGTGAAGAAAAAAAGAAGAAGAAAAAAAAAAACAAGCAGAAACCTCGAGATTTGGGAAAAGAGCACAAAGCTTGGTGTCAAGGAACTGGAGTTCTCCATTTTCGTGATCTTGGGTTATATCAGTTCTAAAATGAGAATAAAAATATCTGCCTCGCAGAATTTTTGTGAGTTTAAGTGAGATGAGGTGGGTGCAAGCTCCTAAAAACACAGTAAACTGGCACATAGTAAACTCGGTAAGCATTGATTGAGTCAGTTTGGGTGGATGGTGCAGGGTCAGGTAGGAAAGTAACATGGAAGACATCTACAGGCCAGTGCAGGTATTTCTTGATTTTGGAAAATTTGCTTTCTGCCGCTGCACTTTTACAAAAGACCTACATTAGTGTCTGTTTTCAATAACCGAAGGAAATCCGAAGTCGATTTTCATTTTTATGAGAAAAGTAAAAAAGCGGGAATCGGGGGGTGGGGGTGGGGCGGAGGACCAGCATTTGTTTTGCAGCAGCGCGGACCCTGAGCAGCAAGAGTGGCCCCACCAAGCTCCTTTCCCAGGAACTGGACTCAGCATCCCGGCATCAAGCCGCCATAGCTTTGAACTGTCTGAGCATCTGTGCTTTATCTCGATTTATTTTATGCATCGTAGGCAATATATGATCTAAGGCATCAGAAAAGCCTAAGAGAGCTCATAGAGGTGCTACGCTTAGTGTAAACCTGAGCATAATTAAATGTATTTGGTATGATTTGGTAGGTTATTTTGGGGGTCTGGGAAAGCCCCCAATTTTTTCTATATGAATTCAGCTTGGGAAAGGTTTCATAGGAACACTCTACTTCTGGATAGTGGGGAAAACCTGTGTGAGATTCAGGTTGATGAAGAGGAAGAAATAAAGCATTCAGACAAGGAGAAAGGCTTGCCTGAAGACTCTGAACTGGAATGAACCTGTGGCATATGTTAAAAATTCTCCTCTACGGAAATACCTGACAGCTACTTCAGAGGAATTACTAGTGGAAGAGAGGACATGGGAGTCATCAGCTGCAAAATCCTCCCTTCCTGTCTTTCTTCTTCACCTGAAGATGAAAACAGGAGTCTTGCTGTTTGGCGAGGGAGAAATGGCAGGGGAAAGCAAACCAGAGAAGCCACTGATAGGAAATCAGCCTAGAAGTCAGTAACTCGTCCCAGTGCTGTCACTAACTGTGCTGCATAAGCCTGGGCTTAATGGTTCTGGGCCTCGGTTTCCTCATTGGCCAAGTGGAGGTAACATCCTTTATTTCTTTCATCAGTGAATTAATAAGTAGGAAAGTTTCTTAAACTACAAATATAAGGTGCTGCTAGTTCAGAGCCCACGCTGTGAGTAAATGTGGTGCTAAGGGGGAGAAGCCTAAAATGGAAAAGTTCTAGGCAAACTAGCCATGAAGTTATGGCTCAAGAGCAGGAAAGTTTTCTTTAACGGCTTTCGAATACCCTGATTCTAGAAAAAAAATGACTCAGTTATTGATAATGGCTGAGAAGGAAAGATAATTAATTACCATCATTATTAACATTTGTTGAGTAGTGTCCTATGTCAAGCAAAGACATGTAAAGAGATATGAAACAAATCTATACCTGAAAAGGGTAACAATGTTGCTGGGGAAACAGAATTTATATTTAAAGGACAAATAAGAAGGATGCAAGTGTTAAATACAAGCAAAAAATAAAAGTGAGTCAGAGTCTGTGACAACCAAATGCCCAAATCTAAAAGGAGAGAGAATGCTTTGGTATGCTCCCCAAAGCACACTTGGAGTCCTCTAAATCTTGTTCCAAATTATATGCCCATTTAGATTCTTGTTCATCTTTATGCTCACCTGTTTTTTTAATAATCTATTTTTAATGAAAATATACAGTTGAGTGTAACATTCTCCTCTCTCAGTCACAGGTATAAGAAAAAACTTCAGTTGCTTGCCCCATAAGGTCAAAGCCAAAACATATACCTCGTACCTTAGTTACAGACCAGAAACTTAGCAGGAAAAAAAGGAAGATGGGGGTGGGGGTGGGGGTGGGCACCGAAACCTAAACCTGCAAGGTGATACAAGTTGGGGGTGGGTAGTTTTAGTGTTTAGACAAAGGCATTTAGTATTTTGACCCTACATTTAAAACATTAATCAGTTTATGTTCTATATATATATATATAAAATCACAATTTTAAAAAATACATTAATTGATCAACTCAGTAATAGAGGATCCAAAATCATTTGCTCTTTTTGGGGTCCCATCTGTGGGGTCCCATTTAGCCTAGATGCTAAATGAGGTCTCTTAGGTCAGCATTTCTCAAACATTTTTGACTGCATTCCATGGTAAAAAGTCCATTTTACTTCACAACTCAGTATACACATGTGTATGTGTGTGTGTATGTGTTTGTATATATACATAATATGTATGTGTGTATGTGTGTGTATTCACATGAAACTGAAATAAAAGTTTCATGAAATAATACCTTTGCTGTATGCAAAGCAGTCTGGAATTCTCTATTTAATTTTTTAAATGTTAATTTCAACCTATTAAATTGATTTCTCAATGGGCTGTGACCTGTCTTTGAAAACCACAGTCCTTTCTCAGAGCACCAGTCTTTTTAGTGAATAGAACAAACGACTTGCTCAAAGTTAAATTTCAGCTCCCAAGGTTTCTCCCTGTTACTTTGGCCACTGTTTCAACTTTCTACCATTCTACACTTCAGCAAATATTGATTGAGGTTTTATGAGTTGGGAGGCAGAGTTAGGAAACATAGATAAAGTCTTTTCAAATGCTTTCAAAGGCTGGCATACACCTTGGTCGATTATGGCAAAACTCTGCCTATCATACAGTAGGTCCTCATGGCAACCGCTACAGAAGCCACTCTAACCTGCATTCAGCTCTGTCCACAGCTCCAACTGACAAGCTATATCCACTTTCTTTACCTTGGAATCCTAAGCCTAGGGCAATCACTTTAGGGCCAGAACCATAAAACCATAAAATAAAAATGTGGAGCTCTGCACATTGGAACAGGATGCACTCCAGAGAGTGGAGGTGGACTGTCAGCTCATATGTTTGAGGTTGGTACTATTTTCCATTTTATTTTGCATTTTTTCCCTTAAAAATGTACTTGGAAACCATTAGTATCCTGTCCTAATACTGCTGACTAAATTATTTTTTGTTTCCCTGTGCTAAAAGGAGGCTCACACAAAAAACATGGAATAGGAGTGATATCCAGATTAATATGAAGGAGTTTGCCCCTACTTTATAGCAAGTGGCAAAGGTTACTCAAAGCAAGGAAAGGAGGATAATTAAATTTGAAATTAATTACAATGATATTTATGCCAGTGAGTACAGTGGCCTAGGTGGAGTTTTGAGTAGGAAATGAGGTTCTATTTAGTCCTATCTGGGCGAAATAAAACTAGTTTCATAATAGAATTTCAAGTTTGAAAGGAACTTTAACTCATGTACCATCTCCGGCCTATAATAGACATTCAATAAATAAATGTATGTTGAGTTCACTGAACAAAATCCCACTACTTCACCCTATCAAGTGGTTATCCAGCTTCTCCTTAACCTTTGCAGTGAAAACCAATCTATCACTTCCCATAGCAGAGAGCCTTGAATAGTTCAAACTGTTAGAAAGTTTTTATCTGTATTAAACTGAATTCTCTCTCTCCTTCTCCTTTCTATAAATTGGTTATTGCTTGAAGACTGCTTTCATGTCCACAGCTATCGTCTCTTCTTCAGACTAAATATCCTAATCCCATCTAAAGGCCACCACAGGGCACGATTCCATATCCCCCCTCCCAGTGATCACTTTGAGAAGCATGGTTCGACCAGTCCAGATGGAGCAGAGCCACCATTCCTCTGTTTCAGAGGCTACGACCTTTACGAATCCCATCCATCTGCTACCACATTTACTATCTTAACAGCCACATATTGTAAACTCATGTTGAGCTTTCAGCAGGTTCAGTGGGAACAGATGGGCCTTTGGAGCAGAGAGACCTGGGTTCAAAATCTAGTGTTGCCATGTACTAGCTGATTGTACTAGTATTCCATATTTCTCCCTTTTCCATGGATAACATGATATCCACATATTGCTGTAGTCTGATACACTGTATGTAGACTATCTGTCCCAGGTTATTGCCAGTTTAGTCAGCTAATGATGGAAAAGAGCCTAGTCTATTTGTCTGGGAACATCCTTGCCTTTAGAGCTGACTGACAACAGCTAAGATTTATTGAGCATTTACTGTGTACTGGGAACAATTCTAACCTTTTACAGTATTGGCTCATGTAATCCTCATAAAAATCCTTAAAAATAAAAATTAATATTATCCCCATTTTCCAGGTGTGAAAACTGGCATTACAAGAAGTTAAGGAACTTCTCAAGTTGCATGAACTAATAAGTGATGATAACCACAATTCAAACCTAGGCAATCTAGCTTCTGACCCCAGCCCTACACAATGCCGCTATACTGTCTCTTTACAGATCTAACCATGACACAAAACTGACTGCATAGACAGCTCCACAGACTTCTCCCCAAGGCAGAAATCTTATTAAAGAGGCTCCATCCAAGTGGAGCTCCATCCAAGTGGAGCAATTTGAGAAGACTCAGTATTTGGGTAGATCTATTTATTTTTCATTTCAGATTTAATTTCATTTCAAAATTCAGATACATATTCATGTTGGGGGGATCTCAGATAATTCTAAAAATGAGACTTTGTAGTATAACTGATGCTTTAGAAATCAAGTATGTTTGACAGAATTGTAGTACGTTCATATTGTCCCAAGAAGATAGCTGATTTCCTTAAATTCTCGGAATGTGTACCTCCCTTTGATAAGGAAAGTTATTAAATTAAAAGAATTACATTAACTTTGTTTCCAAAATATGAATGAGTCAGTTTGGTTTTTCTTATTTTTGTCGTACTCTTTTCAACATCTGGAGCTGGCAACTCTTTTGCTTATGTTTGAGTTTCCCTTCCTCTATGGTGTAAATCTGGCATCTTAAATTTCTGATAAACTTTGTGCCATATGGTCAAATACTGCCTAAGCTGAAGACTTAAAAAAGAAAAAAAAAAAAGGCTAAAAAAGAGGACTTTGAAAGAATATTGTGAAAGGCTGGGTGGCTGCTGATGTAAATGGGGAAAATGAACAAATGTGTAAAGAAAAAACTTGCAAACATAATTAAATCTAAATCTCAAGTCAGCAAATCCAGCATTCAGAAAAAATACCATATCGTCAGAAACTTTTTGGTTTCTTTGGCTTAATATACCTAAGTAGACACATTTTCCCTTGGTTTGGAAAATGATACTGCCAAGTGTTAGTTTTCATACATGGAAATGTGGTCAACGAGGCAACTGTTTGGTGGTTGCATCTGTGAGGGCTGGCCTGACCCCCACTCCCCGGTTCATCTCAGATAGTTCCTAAATGGCAGGGAAAACCACATTCCAGAACTAGGATTCCCAGGTGTCAGTTTCCTAACATTCACTGAGCCCTTACCCTGTTCAGGTACTGGGTGCTTGTACTGTGTTATCTTATTTTAGCCTCCCAACAATACTGCAGAATAGGTATCATACCCATTTTATAGATGAATAAGTGGAAGTGCAAAGAATACAAAATAATTGGCTCCGAGGGGCACAGCTTTTAAATAGCACAGCCTAGCTTCGTATCTTGGAAATCTTTTCTCTTTTTTTTAACTTTTATTTTTATTCATTTTTTAATTTTTATTATGGTGACATTGGTTAACGAAATCCAGTAAGTTTCAGGTAGACAATTCAACAGTAAGGCATATGTATATATATATATCACTGTGTGTTCACGGCCCATAGTTTGAAATCTTTTATCTTAAAACCACCTTTTACTACATCTCAGGTAGTGAAATACTGAAGCACTGTCCAGTAGGCAGATGGTTGAAACTCTGTACCTAAAATAGAATGACTTACTGCCAGGCTATAGCCTGGACCTTATAGCCATACCCATCTTAGGAAAGTTTGAGTCCAGTTTATAATTAAATCTGATGCCACAGGCACAAAATAAAAGCCCCCAAATTGTAAAGACATAGTCACTGGTTGCAGTGTGCCTGGGATAACTATCTCTCAGAAATGCTTCCTGGAAGTAATCTATGCTAGAGTGAGATTTAGGATTTGCTTAACTGATGAAAAGAAGGTCCACAGGCCCCAACCAGGTAATCGGAAAGCAGCCGATCTAAAATAGAATCATGATAAACCATCTCCAAACATCATAAGATTACTGCTTCTCAGACTGGGTTCAAACAAGTAAGCATTTGAAGAGACTCACTGGCTTCTGTAATAAAGTCAAATCCAGGACTTAGGGTAGGCAATGGCAGCAGAGAGCTCCAAGGGGAAAGAGAATCCCCGGAACAGGAACAGAAGGCAGTCCTCCTGAGCCCAGTGAGCTCCTTCCCCTACCCCTACCTCATTTCAGGTGGGAGATCTTTGACTTTTTTAAGGGACAGGAGGATTTCCTGCAGGTGTTGAGATGAATCAAGCAGAAGTGGATTTTGAGATCCACATGGAACATAGACTCTAGACCAGGGCTTCTTAAATTTTAATGTGCACTGAGTCTCCTGAGGGTCTGTTAAAAAATACAGATTCTGACTCAGAATATCTGGGTGGGGGCACATGAGTGCATTTCTAACAAGATCGCTGGTGATGCCCAGGCTGCTGGTCTTCAGAAAGCACTTGAACCTATTTTAGAGAAAGAAGAGATTTTCACTCACGGCCTCTCAGCACTTGCCACAGAAAGGGCACCCTGCAGCCAGCTGGCATGAAAGGGGTTTCTGCTTGGCAGCTATTTTTATGCAGCTGTGGTGGCCTATTATATTCTACAAAGCTTTTCAGTAGACAAGGGCAATTCCTGGGGCTATCACGGCTTAAGTAAAACACCTCTTAAGACCATCCAGCTCCTTTGCTGGGACTCCACAATTGCCAAACAACCAACTCATCCTAGTTCTTGAGAGGGTTTTCCCTCCTGAGAAGATACTAGATTTGGCCTAGACAGCTGTTCTCTTGCTCCACATAGATTAATAAACAGGCCTTACGAATCGGTGTTTTGTGCCTTTGGGTAGCAAATTACCTGATAACCCCGTGCGAAATGATAAAATCGAGTTTCTGAAACTGAAATAGAGGAACAACCTAGACCTGTTGTGAACTTCACCAAGCACCTGGGAAGACCAGCTGAACAGCCAGTTCCTGCAGACTCTGCCCTGGAACCTCTACTGCAGATGAGACCAGGGCTGGAGCAAAGGTAGGATTTTTCAACAACAATCAAACACCACCAACAACCACCTACAAACAAACAAACAGATGAAATTTCTTACTGAGAAACTAAAAGGAAACAAATACTAAATCACTACCCCACCCCAACTCACACACTCACAAGATATGACACAAACAGATCACGGAGTATACATTTGGGAACCTAATTTTGAAGGTTAGTTATAGGTTGCCTTGAGTGAGGCACCAGCCTTGACCTGCTCTCTCTTCACCTCTCTGAGTTCGAAGAGAGAGGTGGCTTTCGGGCAAGGACATTTATACTTGGGACTGTGGGTCAGTGCTGGCACAGTGCAGGTGGCATTGTTAGCCTTTGCCTGGGTTGGGCTCTTAAGACTCTCCTTTCTGCCCATGGTGTCCCTGGGCCACTCAGGCCTTCCCCCAGAGGTGAGGATGGCACTAACCTATGTAGCCCCTGATTCTTCCCCTGAGGCTCTGTCCCTCTGCCCTGAGCCTGCAGACACTGCTCCAACCTGTTTGGATATCTGTGTGGTTACATCCTAGAAAGACAGCCCTTTCCCTAACCCATTTCCTCTGGCCACTTAACGCAGTCATTGGGCTGGGTCATGAATGGCCCTAAACCAGCATCCTGCCTGACTGGTGGGAGGCACCCATCTGGTACTTGTCCACATGGCATCAGCTCCCTCTGTCAGAGAAACTGCATTACCTCATCCTGTTTCTAAGCCTGAGCCTACTTTGGGGTAATCTGGCAAGTCACTACTCCCTGTCCGAGGGCTACTTCTGATTTTCCATAAGCTCAGAGAATAAGGAGACTGAGTCTGTGAATTTGTCGAATGTTTACAGGGGATCTACTGTGTCAGGTGCTGTGTTGAGCCTTGATGATAAAGAGTGGCCTCAGGAGACTTCCCTTGGGTTCTCTCTGATGACTTCCGTGTCTTCCAGAAGCCTGCCATTCCACTTTTATGTCATCAATAAAGACTTTGAAACGTTAAGATATCACTTAGAAAAGACAAATGGCCAGCACAGAGCATCCATAGAAGTGCTCCATCGTTATCTATATCCAAGAATTTTGTAAAAACCAGGTAGGCAACAGATATGCAAATGCCATGAATTATCTGAGCGAAGGTATGTGATGACTTAAAGGTCAGATACCCACATGCTCCCATCTGGATCTCTACAATGGGATTCCTTCTGCTCACTGTACAAATACCAATTTGTATCCTCTCTCTAAGCGCCAGATCTTTACTCTCAGGTTCCTGCTGGACACCTCCACCTGGATGACTTATTCAAATTCAACCTTTCCCAGAGAGAACTCAACATCCTCCTTCCCAAAGCTTGTGCTCCTGCCTTCTGTCTTCCTTGTTTCACAACACCATGCTTTGCAGATTCAGAGGGCAGTCCTGGCAGTCCTGGGGGCTTTCCCCACTGAGCACTTGGTAGGTGCTCAATAAATGTTTATTGGATGGAACTCCTTGACACCAGTTTGTTTCTGGGCTCTGATGAAACCAGCTCATTTATTGGATAACTTCTGCTCTGAGTTAGAGAGAATCACAAAGCTGGGTGCTGCTAGTAACTAGCATCTAACAGATTCCAGCATCTCCATTTTTATTTTTATTTTTTATCAGAGCTCTCTTTGGGAAGAGTTTCAAGTTTCCACAGGAAGGAAAGGAGATGTTGACACCTCTGTCCTTCTAGATGAAGAGTAAGAACTTCACCTTGGCTTGGCCTGTGTTAACTGGTAGCTTCTCTGCAGAACATCAAGCTAAACTCTGAAGAGGAAGCTGAGACGTAACAAATAAAACTGTGTTTCTAACATGGGAGAGGGGAAGAAAAAAACAACTGTGTTTCTAGAAGTATGCGATGTGTATATAAGTGCACGGAAAATGGTCAAAAGGGAGACACATCACACTAACAGGTAATAATAGGGGAAACTGAGTGTGGGGAATATCTGGGAACTTTGTACTATCGCCACGATGTTTCTGTAAATCTAAAGCTCTTCTTTAAAAAAGTCTATATGAAAAAAAGACTAGAAAAAAAGACATAATATATGAGTTGTTAAAATTTCAGGAGTTGCTAATACTGCTGTCAGAACTTCTGGTCAGAATGACTCCTAAATTAACTGCGCTCCTGGTTTCCTTTCCCCAAGAGTCTCACTCTCATCTCCTATTCAGAGCAGAAGGCATTTGCCCTCCTGTCCTGACTTTCTAGACTGATTTCTTTCATTCTTCTCCCTCTCCACATTTCCATTCGGGCCCATAGAGGCTCTTTCCCTCCTTCCAGATAGGTTCCAATTCTTTTTGTCTCTCTCCATCACTGATCATGGCTTTCTGACCCCCTTTCCTTATACTTGTCCTAATACCTGTCAGTTTCTCTAGGTTTCATTAAAACCGGCCCTCCTAATGCCAGACTCATTTGCCCCTATTGCAGCTGTACCTTAAGATTCATCTCCTCCTGGAATTAAAATTTAATAAGAAAGGAACCACCTTATCTTATGATACTTCAACCCAAATATATAGTTTTCCTATTATAAACAACAAAATCAAAAGAGATAGTTAAGCATTTTCTGAGAAATACTATAGAATGGTACCCATCTTGATCATTGGAAAGAGGTGCAAAACACACATGGCCTTGGGGAAATCTAACACAAGAGGCTTTGAGATGATTAGTTTAGTCAGGAAAGAACCTTCCTCTATGTGATATAGTCCTTTACTATTAGCAGAATGAGATGTCCTTGTTCATCTGGTGTTCATAAGGTTAGCCATTGGCAGGAGACTGATAAAATCTATCAAAAGGTTCGTATCTCCCTCCCAGGCACACCTTTATTTTCCTGTGGTTTCCCATGGCCTTAGATCTTTCAGAGCATCAAAGAGCAAGATTAGCTGAGGGCCATAAATTTAGACCCTGAGTCATTATAGCTGAAAAGTCCTCTGGCATAGTGTATAAAAACTCTCATCCGTTGCTGGTGGGAATTCAAAATGGTAGAGCCACTCTGGAACTTAATAAGAAACAGTCTGGCAGTTTCTTATAAAGTTAAAATGATCTGATTATACAATTCAGCAATCACACTCCTAGGGATTTACTCAACTTATTTGAAAACTTATATCCACACAGAATTTCACATGTGAATGTTCAGGGCAGTTTTATTCATAATCTCCCCAAACTGGAAGCAACCAACATAGTTTACAAAAGGTGAATGTGATCAATTACAAAAAAAAAAAAAAAAAAAAAATTCTTGTAAACAAACTGTGGTACATTCATACAAGGGAATACTATTCATCAATAAAAAGAAATGAGCTATCAATTCATACAACAACATGGAAAGTATTGCTAAATCAAATGCATATTGCTGAGTGAAAGAAGCCAATCTTAAAAGGCCGGTTGCCAGGGTTTGGGGAAATGGGAATGGTTGAATAGGTAAACTATCTTTTAGGGGAGTAAAGCTATTCTGTATGATACATGAGACTGCATTTGTCAAAATCCATAGGAGAGAGAGAGGGTCAAGATGGTGGGATAGCAATGCAGTGCTTGCCTCCTCCCATGACAGCATTAAAATTACAACTAAATTATAGAACAATCAACTTGGAGAACCACCTAAAGTTTAGCTGAACATATCACCTATACCTGAGAATATAAAGAAGCCACATTGGGACCAGTAGGAGGGTCAGAGATGTGAACCAGCTTGGCCCGGCACCCACATGTGGTGGTTGAGGACCAGGAGGGATATTTCATCTGCAGAGGCCCCTGGCCCTAGCGAGGGGCCCCAGCCCCATTCTGGGGCTCCCCAGTCTAGGGTTCCAGTGTGGGAAAGAGGAGTTCCCATAAAATATGACTATAAAAATCAGGGGAGATTCCGACAATCCAGGCGAGATGGAAGGAACCTGGAAATACAGACATGCCCTTAAAGGGCCTGCACACAGACTCATTCACTCGCAGACACTCACCCTGGGCTCCTGTGGAAGGTCAGCAACTCGGGAGGCCCAAGAGACATACAGGGAAAGACTGAGTTATATGGCTTCAGGGTAAGGGCTGGAGGGACAGCCGCCATTGTCCCTTTGTTAGACCCTTCTCCTGTGCAGCCTACAGGTGGGCACAATCTTGCCTGTGTTGATGCTGAATCCTCCTACACACAGCCAATTCTGAATCTGCAGTGCCCTGGTGAAATCAGTGACTCCCTGAGACCCCGCCCCATCCAACTCACTAATTGCGGAAGACATATTCATGGCGGGGTACCAACCCCACCCAACCCTCTCTGTAGAAGGCTCTTTTAGCAACAATCAACAGGTCTCTGCTTTCGCACCCCCAAAGACAATCCCAGTGGTGGACAACCAACTCTGGCCCGAGTTGCAGTATTTCTTGAACAAATCTTGGATGTCTGCAGGCCCAAGGCAGGCTGTGGCTAGCCTCGCTGTGATCTGAGACTTTGCAAGAGTCTAGAGGCTCAGCACTGGCACCAAACCTGAATCTGCATTGACCAGGTGGAATCCATTTGCTTTACCCCAGTGACTCCCTGGGTCCCTACCCCACGCAACTCGCACACCACCCAAAGCCTCTTTCAGTGAAATAAGTCATACAGAGAAAGACAAATACCATATGATTTCATTTTATATATGGAGTCTAAGGAACAAACTAAATGAACAAACAAAATGAAAACAGACTCATAGAAACAGAGAACGAACTGGTAATTTCTAGATGGGAAGGGGTTTAGGTGACTGGAAAAGGTGAAGGGATTAAGAAGTACAAATTGATAGTTACAAACAGTCAAGAGGATGTGGGGTGCAGCATGGAGAATATAGTCAACAGTATTGTGGTGGCCATGTATGGTGCTAGGTGGGTGCTGGAGTAATCAGGAGGATCACTTCGTAAATTGTGTAAACGTCTGGCTGTTGTTCTGTACACCTGAAACTAATATAAAATAAAGTAAAATAAAATAAACCCATAGAACTTTACAGCGCAGTCAAACTTAATGTATACAAATTTAAAAAAATTAATTAATAAGTTGGGGGAAATCTAGAGTAGGATATAGACCGTGATAAAAGAATCTGTTATTGAAATGTATGATATAATCTCACTGAAGGGAGTGGAGGGTAAATGTCTACATAAATGACTTGGAGAATGAATGAACACCGTAAGACTAAAGGCAAAAGGAACTGTACAAAAGCACTGTACTCTAATTGGTAAAGTTGTTTCTCATGAGGGCGTGGATCAACAATTCTGAAACCACTACACACATATTCTGGGATTGAACAAATAAGTAAATGGATAGCAGATAGTGGGAGTCAAACTTCTCATTCTTGGAGTGTTAAGTTATAGATAAGCAAGGGAAAAAACTAGAATAAATCATGTAATACTACATTAGAGTTGGACATATCAGTATGAACCTGCGTTTAGCTTAATATAGATATAGCTGGATAGATATAGTAACAATTATGGATGTGTATATATACACAAGTTAGTATACACATATAAAAGCAATAAAGTCAATAAAATCAAAGTTGGTTCTTTGAAAGGATCAACAAAATTGAAAAACTTTAGCTACACTGACTAAATTAAAAAAGAGAAAAAACTCACTCAAAATATGAAAATTAGGAATGAAAGAGAGAATATCATTACCAATCTTAAAGAAATATAAAAGATTATAAAGTAATACTTTGAACGACTGTATGCTAACAAATTAGATAATTTAGATGAAATGGACAAATTCCTAGAAAGACACAAACTACTGAAACTGACTCAAGAAGAAATAGAAAATCTAAATAGACCTATAACAAGAGATTAAATTAGTAACTTTTAAATTCCCCACAAATAAGAGCCTGCACTCAGTCAACTTCATAAATGGATTCTAACAAATATTTAAAGGTGAATAAAAATTCTTCACAAACTCTTCTGAAAAATAAAAGCGGAAGAAACACTTTTCAACTCATTCTATGAGGTTACTATTACCCTGATACCAAAACCAAAGCCTTTATGAGAAAAACTGAGCAATATCTCCTATGAATATAGATGCAAAAACCCTCAACAACATATTAGCAAGCTAAAATCAGCAACATATAAAAGGAATTATATACCATGACCAAGCAAGATTTATCCCAGGAATGCAAGGTAAGAAGAAAATAAATAAAAAGTATCCAGATTGGAAAGGAAGAAGTTAAACTATCTCCATTTGCAGATAATATAATTTTGTATATAGAAAATTTTAATGAATCCACTAAAAAACTGTTAGTATGCAGATGTATATTTCCTAGCTCTGTTTACGTAAAGTTACTAGAAGCAACCACTCCCAGGTATAAGGAGCACACTCAGGACCAGATCTTTGTTTCCGATACTATTCAATAAAAAGAAAACAGGCTCCTCAGAGAAATGGCCAGAGTAGGGAATATACAAGATTAGTCTGGAGCACCTGCTAGAGCCAGAAAATAAGGAATTACTCAAAGAACAAAATGATGGGATATGTCTATGGCGCAGGAGTCAACTGAGGGAGCTCCCAATGGCCAAAGCTAGAACAATTTGAGCAACAAAGAAAATAGCATAATACTAGATTATAACCAGAAGTAGAAAATGAATATCCATTAGATCCTATTGACACGAATAAATTATAGACTAAATAAACAAGTGAGAGAGAATAATCTCCTGTACAGAAGAATTTCAAATAATATACCGTATGTAGATATTGTTTCATTAAAGAGATGGAGCAAACTCCATATCCCTAAAGTATGAGCTGGGCATCGTGACTTCTTTCCAAATAATGCGGTATGAAAAGGGAGAAAAAAGAAAACTTCACAAAGAGTACCTCAACGAGGTGATCAAAGTCAACATCAACAGTGATAAGTCGTGTTGGTAATATCCTTGATGTGATGTGATGAAAATGGCACTTCACTTTTTTGGTTCCACCCCTACCCCCAACCCATAGATAACCCATGATTATCCCTAGCCTAATCATAAGGAAGACATCAGACAAATCTCAATTGGAGGACATTCTACAAAATACCTGAACAGTACTCCTCAAAACTGTCAAATTCATACACACACACACACACACACACACAAAGAAAAATCTCCTCACATTCTAGAGGAGCCTAAGGAGACATGACGACTACATGTAATGTGGTATCCTGGATGAAATCCTGGAACAGAAGTGAAACTTTAGGTGAAAACAAAAAATCCAAATTAAGTATGGACTTCAGTTAAGACTCATGTATCTATATTGGTTAATTAGTTGTGATAAATGTACCATAGTATTTAACAGAACAGTGAGATAAACTGTGTGGTGTATATGAGAACTCTCTGTATTACCCTTGTAATTCTTCTGTAAATTAAAAATATTTTAAAGTAAAAGTTTATTTTAAAACATAATTATGGGTGACATGGGTAAAGGGGGTCAAAAGGTACAAACTTCCAGTTAAAAAGTAAATAAGTCATGGGGATGTAATGTACAACACGGTGACTGTAGTTAGTAATACCATACTGCATGTTTAAAACTTTCTAAAAAAACTATACACATGTATTATATGTACATATATACACATAGCTGTAGAAATAGAATAGAAGAAAAATACAAAGTTAATAGAAGATAATTTAAAAATTTTTTTCTTTTTCATTAAATGTTCCTTAATGAATATGTATCACTTTGAACATTAAAAAAAACTTTGTTGTTGTTTTTTCCAGCCTTATTGAAGTATAGTTAACAATTAAAAATTGTAAATATTTAAGGTGACAACTTGATAGATGTATACATTGTGAAATATCCACCACAATCAAGCTACTTAACATTATCACCTCACACAGTTACCATTTTCTTTTCTTCGGGGGTGAGAACACTTAAGATCTACCTCTTAGCAAATTTCAAGTATACAACCCAGTATTATTAACTATAGCAGCATTGTTGTACATTAGATCTTCAGACCTTATTCATCTTGCATAACCGAAATATTTTACCCTTTGACCAACATCTTCCTATTTCCTTCTCCTACAACTTTTTTTTAACATAAAAAAAGAAAATGATTATTTTTTTAAAAACTAACCCGTGCTCTCTCACTTCTGCTATATTATATCTACTTCTATTATATAATAGGAGACACATCTTTCTCTTATGCTGAACATGATACAGATAATAGTTCTATGCAGGTAGCTAACTCATACTGAGTACACACAGTGTGCCTCACGTTGTGCATATATTGTGTTCACCCATTCACATAACAACCTAATGAAGTGGGCACTAATACAACTATTGGGCCCATTTTATAGCTTAGAAAACTTAGAGTGGTTAAGCCTTGGAGAGAGCTGAGAGAGCGGTCCCGCTCAGGAACCCTCACCAGTACTGTGAGTGCCAATTTAACAATAAAGACAAAGAGAATATAGATCTCTGTTTTGGGACCACACTGTCGATCTCATCTAGTAAGAGGCAGAGCCAGAATTTGAATCCAAGTCAGTTGACTCTGGAGCCCACGTTGATCTGTGTGTGCTACAATTAAACCGCATCATGAGGGCTGGCTGGTACTGGTTAACAGTCAAGTTTCAGAATGTTGGCAGAATTGTAGCTTAACAGGTCCTGAGCATTTCTGCCCGGCAGCCTTACAGGCTACAACTCCCTTTGGGCTCTGTGGTTCCCCACAGAACTCAATTACCATCCCAGCCATGAGGCTGGGGTAAAGCCTTTCCTTCCATCCTCAGCAGTAAGCTCCCTTCTCCCCAAGAAGGAGAGTAAGGGAAAGTGGGGGCCGTTGTTGACAGAGTCACTGCATTGCACAACATTCATAGCTGTGAGTGGTGCTCCCTGGAGCTGTGCAATGCAGAGGTCTGGTGGCTGGTGAAGGTCTGTGAGTTAAGAGAGTGGCTGTCCCAAGAGGGGGAAGAGAAGGGACTGCAGTCTCAGGCGACCTGGACTTGGATAGGACAAGTGAACCCAGGTTTCCCAACTACTGAATCCCCTGTGCCCCCAGTGTGCGTGCACCAACAGCTTCCCTGTGGCAGTGGGTCAGAGCCAGGGACCCAGGGCAGCCCCAGACACAGACAGCCTTGGAGAGAGCTGAGAGAGCAGTCCCGCTCAGGGACCCTCTCCAGTACTGTGAGTGCCAATTTCACGATAATGATAAAGAGAATACAGAGCTCTGTCTTGGGACCGCACTGTTGACATCTCAGGCCTTCACTAAATTCTTTAGCATCATGCCATCTGCCTTCATTGAGGGACGATAATGAAAAATCACACGGAACTCTAGTGAGCTTATTAGGGAAGCTATTAAGGCAGCTATTAAGGAAGATGGTCATCACATCACACACAGTGTTTTCTTATGAGTCTCTGGGAATTTTTCTAGGGTTTCAGTACCAGAAAAGGCTGTCCTCCTGATCAATGGTGTTGTTTTATTTTTGACACAATTTTGATAACATTTTTTTTTACTGAAGTATCATGTACACATACTAATGTACACAAGCCATAAGTGTACAACTTTTGAAATGTTCATACATGATTACAGCTGTGTCACCACCTCCTGGCTCACAATGTAGAACATTACGAGCACCCAGGAGCCTCCCTCTTGCCCCTCTCAGTCAATACCTTCCCCACGAAAGTCACCACAATTCTAACTTCTATCATCACGTGTTTGCTTTTACTGCAGAAGAGCTGCTGTGACTCTTGTTCATGATCCTGTTTCTTTTTCTGCTGTAGCCCCAGGAAGTCAGAATCAGTTCTGGGGCCCTATTCCAGCAACTGTTTAGGGTGTGCATTTTTGAGATAGGGGCCCTACCCGCCTGGTTTTATCTTATGTTCCTGTCATCTTCAATAGGACTGAATGGTTAAAACAACAGACTTGAAGTCAGTCCAGCCTTCTGCATTGCCTTTCACCAACTGTGTGACCTAAGGCAAAATGCTGAAACTAGTTGTGTCTGTTGTCCTTATCTATAAAATAATAGTTCCTACCTTACAGATGGTTCTGAGAGTTGATAACATAATCTATACAAAATCATTAGCCTAATATATGACCTATAGTAGTACTTAATAAATGGTAGCCAATATAAGAATTTAAAAGTTGTATTTCTCCCTGTTGCTACCTCAAATCCTCTTTTGGAATGATATAGGGATAAAATCAAGTATAAAGATAAAACTATCAGGTATTCCAGACTTTTCCCATGTACCTGTGTGGGACAGTCTTTTCCTACCAGACAAATACAGAGGAAACAGAAATGTAATCAGAAGGATGTTCAATAGCATGAGTTCAAGACAAGGGAAGTCTGTCTCCGGAGATTCTGTGAGGCTGAGGAGAACTGCCTCATGCCCTCCCCATGGAAAGGCTATCCCAGCTCAAGAGCTTCTGTCGAAGAATCGACAGAGGCCTGCATTACACCTCCTACCCAGGCCAACCACTGCCCAATCTGCTGCCCTCCTTTCTGGCAGATGTAACTTCTGAGGGCATCTCTAATCAACTTCCTATGTGCACATCTCCCTCTCAGTTAGTTTCCCAGACACCCTACGTTCAACAGTTGTAAGTTTGATTATTAAATGGCCCAGTCTCTGTCAGTCTCCTGTGTTTGTCTCCACAATGGGCATGTACCCTCCTAATCCCCTTGACAGGGCACTGTCTCCTCAGGGACATCTCTAGACTTGCGTAGAAACTCATCAAAGTTAGAGACTGGGAGAAAATAGAGAAATCCTAATATTCTCTCTACTCCTACCCAGTTGAAAAAAGAATTTAAATAATCCCACAAACCACTGAAGAGGAACAATCCAAGTCATACTTCTCAGAAGTACTTGGCGTTGAAGTTGCTCCACTCTGAAAGGCTCTTAAGTAAAAACTGGGTTTTTCGTTTCCCACCGAAGTCCCAAGTTAAGCAAATAAGGAAAAACCCACCGTTTGCTTTATGTAAGAAAAGTTGCAAAAATCTTCAAGGCTAATGAAGATTTAAAGTTTTAATAATGATGAGTTTCTTATGGAGCTCTAACTTCAGGGATTTCAGCAGAGAAGGGAACACACACAGAGGCTGCAAAATGAACCTTAACCTCTGAAAACATGACATGAACTAATAATGCCTGCTCTCCTGGGTAACTTGCAGGTCACTGATCGAGCTATAGAGATCGAAAGGAATGCATCTGCGGTGGTTCAGTTGAGAGGGCCTGAGTAGTAGTAAATCTTATGGGACTCAGGGATGACTATTCCAGATTCCCAAAGAGGGTCATTGGAGCTCCTTGACATAGTTCACAATTGTGTGCACGTAAAGTGTGAACTTGTCTTTAAATGTGTATTTTACCTCTTTCCTGGGGGGCCATAGTCATTATTACAGTTATTTAACTGGACAAAATTTTCTCCAGTATATTATTGGGGTGCAAAACAGGTGCTAGTAAGCAGAGGAGCAAGTGAGAGAAGCTCTCCTCTCTGTGAAAATGCTTCACTTTCCTCTGGTCTACATTCCCAGTTTTAGCTCTCTTTTTAGAGGAACCTGGTCTTGGGTCTATTGACCAGGCTTATCATGATTATCTATTGTCAGGTGAGAAATGTTGATTTCCAACCAACACCCTGCGTTATGGACCCCAAATTTTATGCATAAAATTACACTAGTTACCAAGATTACATTGGCTTTATTTTGATATAACTTAACTTTATTATTTGTTTTACTCCCACCAGAATCACATATTTGTTCACTTTTCTTGTATGTAATCTAGAATGTGCTTACTACTTAAGTAGGATATCATATTAACCATTCCTCTATGCTATATGCTTTATTATATATCAAAGCATCTTTTATTTTTTAAGGATTCATTGGTCTGCAGTGCCTCTACCTCAGTTCCTTTTTGTTGGTTATTTTAAGAAATATTTTTAGATTTATGCCCATAATTACATTTATTCGTCTACTTATTTCCCTTAAGCATCGGAGCTAGGAACAAAGATCCTTAGTGGCCATCTCTTTGCTCCCCATAACATATAGCTGCACACACCGAGGTCCAGAGAGTCCCTTTGAAGAGAGAGGATTGGTGGATGGTACAAGATTTTAAAATATTTTAGAAATATTTTAGAAATATTTAAGCAGAAGCCTCTGCTTAAACTCACACAATAGTGACTTAAAAATAAAAGAAAATTTTCATATCGAATAAGAAAAAACTCTCTTAACTACCTCTGTTCTACATATTCAAACATGAAAGACTATCAGTTTTGAGTAGTTTTTCTGGAGTAACCAGAAAAACTGTGGTAGGTTTATGGTAAGCCAACTATTTGGACCTAATGACTCAAACATGGCCCAACTGATTTTAACCACATTTATACCTTGTTCTTGAAGCAATCAGCCACACAGGTACCATACTTGTTAGTAAACGCCTATTTCTACTTGTGAAAAAGTAGAGGATGATTGTAACATCTTAAGAAAAATGTCGGGACCAGAGTATATGTCCGTGGAGAAAGATAAGTAACAAAACAGAATATGAACAAGAACCATCGGCTCACTGCATCATATCATTGTTTACCAGACTCATTTCAAAAGGTGTGGGTTTGGGAATCCCAGCGGCTATTGCAACCCATAAAAGCCTCTCTTCATATGTGAACACAATGACTCAGGAAGCTAGAAAATATATGGTGTTCTCCTTAACAGTAAATTATTTATTAATGATTCAAAACTTTAACAATCCATCATTTCCTTTCAACCCCAAACCCCCAGACAGGACCTACTTCTAGATAAGCCCATAGTGGGTAGTAGATAAAATCTTGTAAAATTCAATGGAAAGAAGTAAGCTTTGTGCGTGTACTTCCTGTGTGTTTAGAGAGCATACACATTGTCTGTAACTTAGTAAAATAGAAAGAACAAGCACCCTACCTTACATTATGCTCAAAAAAAATTTTTTAAATCTAGGCGGTTTAGTCTACGGCCATGCCACCCTGAACAAGCCCGACCCCGTTTGATATCGGAAGCTAAGCAGGGTTGAGCCTGGTTAGTACATGAATGGGAGACCACCTAGGAAGACCAGGTGCTGTAGGCGTAAAAAACAAAAAATAAGGGATTGTAAACTGACAAGGTCCTAACAATCTGTGAGGTCAACCAAACTTTGCCTTGCCTGAAAAAAAAATGAAAAAGAAAAAAGAACACTAGGTGGTTTAAAGACATGAATTTGAAAAGCCAAACTAGAAAACAATATAGAAAAACATCTTTATGTCTTTGGAATTAGAAACGATTTTTTAAATAAGCTATAAAAAGTGCAAACCATAAAAGAAAATATTGATAAATACTATTCTATTAAAATGAATTCATTTTTGTTAAAACATGTCATAAAGAAAGCAAAAAACAAGCTACAAACATATTTCTAACATATATAACCAACAAATTATTTGTATATAAAATATATATTGTAATTCATTAAGCCATTTATATATGTCATATATACTATTTTGAGGATATATTTTACAGAAAAAGAAATCAAGAAAGACAAAATGCAGATTTGGAGCTAGAGCGAACCTGGCTCTGTGACTAAGTTACTGAATCTCTCCAACCTCAGTTCTGTCAAGTTATTATACATAACCTTAATAATAGTTCCTTCCTCATAGGGAAGCTCTCAGAGCTTTAAATGGCAGTACATGTGTAAACACCTGACACATGGCAAGAGTGCAACAGATGATGAATGATTATAGATAAATAATAGTGTCAGAGCTGGATCAGAATTAAATTCAGCTCCTTGTATCCTCCTGATCCAAAACAGGATTGTTCCCAGAACACATGGCTGCAGTTAAGTGGCTGGGAAGGGGCAAGTGGTATTGACAGATGGAACTTTTCCATTGGGGTGCTTCTAACATAGCCGACAAGATAAGCTCGAGTTATTGCTCCTGTTCTTCCCATTCACTTGCTCTGAGGCAAGAGCTAATTACTCCAAAACACACCTCCCACAATTAATCCCTTCGGGGAGCCACCAGCGGGCCTGGCCTGGGTGGGGTGGACATCTGGGAGGAGAAACTGTCTCAACCTAAACACCATCCTGGAACAAACTCCCATCCCCGAGGCTATGAGTCTCTCTCATCAGCAAAAATTTTCCTTAGTGGTGGATACCTACCTTACATTTTTAAAGAGGAGCAACCGACTGATAAAACTCACTAGGCCCTCAGTCAGCAGCCCTGAAACCAAGAACACTTACTCTGAACAGGTTTTACTTCTGAGAGAAATTCCCCCAAATTCTTGGCTCATTCTGAAATCGTCTATTTTGTTTACAATCACTCTAGGAAATCTCAAGTAAGATAAAAATACACAAAGTAAAGCCCATGGACTAACAATGACAGAAAAAAAGAATGGCAGTGATGAAGCCAGTTTCAATCCTACTGCTTCAGGCGATTAGGGCCAGGCCAGCTGAGACAGCCCCAGGCTACCGTGGGCTCTTTTCCATGGGAGGACCAGAACCGAAAATGCTCCTCTCCCTGCTGAGACTTTGGAGTCAGGAGTCCCCGCCTCTAGAACCTTTTAATAAAAGCTCAGTGCTCAGTGGCTGGGGTGAATGGAGAGTGGTGCCCTGTGGGAGTTGGAGCAGATGACCTCCATGGAATGAGCAGAGACAGCCCCATTCACACCATAAATAAGCCCGTTCTTATCTGATCCTGTGTCCAAATTTTTTATTCCAAAAGTATAGTCACCATGTCCCTTTCATTCTAGGGCATTTTGAGGAGTCATTTGTTTGTGTAATGAGAGCTTAGGTCAAGGAAGATGGTTCCTCTCCAAACCACTGAGGGAAAAAGGAGCTTATTGTAAATGGCCAAAGCAGCTCTGGCCCCAAGGCCAGAGGACAGGCCATGCAGTCCTCGTGCCCCATAGTCCCCAGTGGGGACAGCGGCCCTATCCACATTGACCCACTCTCACAATCGAGGGCTCAGAGAGCTGAGTAGGATCAATGGAAGCCAGAGTGGAGGCCACTCTAGGTCTGATAGGCATGGGATGTCAGCTGGACAACAGGAGGCCCAGAGCCGAAACCTAAGCAAGTGCTCTCCCGCTCTTGTCCCCTTGCAGTCCTCACTCTAACTGCCACCTTGGCTCCCCAGGCCCCCAGACAGAGCAAGGGTCAGACATGTATGAGAGAAACAGGGCATCCAGGCCAGGTGTCCCAGGATGGCAGCTGATGGGAAGCCAGCAAGGAGGTCAAGAAGGGAAAGGTCCAGTTTCTTGAGATCCACGTGGCACATGCCTGTGGGGTTTCTGTAGGGAATTTCGTGTGAGGAAGTTGATCCGCAGAGACATGGGTTGGTAACTTCCTCCAATGAGTCTCCGCTAACATTTTGCCACTCTTCCAGTCTTTATCTAAACCACAGAGCATTGCCTCTACACCAGAAGAAGAATTCACTGTGTCAGGAAAATTTATTGCAATACCATTCCTAGCATTAATACATCTCTTTATTTCAAATCTTTATTTATCTGTCTGCCAGGTCATTAGAGGACCTGAAGAACTGTCCCCACACTCCAGAAACCTGTCCCTACTTCTCAACGAACTGACCCTAAAGCAAGGACTGAGTTGTGCTCCAAAGACAAAACACTAGGTTTAAACTCTGACATTTGGTGGCAGTACAGGCAAAATCTGGAACTTTCATTAGTATATCTATAGAATCATCCCTCATATTGTTCCTAATAGATTATTTCCTTGATGGTTAAATGTGGAAATGATTCCCACGAGTTCCTCTTCAAGGATAAACTAATCTTTAGTTCCATACCTCTCTTTTTGAGAAGTTAAATAGCTCCAGGGCAGTGCTGTTCAGTAGAAGTATGATATAATTCGCATATGTAATTTAAATCTTCTAGTAGCCACATTTAAAGTAAAAAAAAAAGCAACAAGAAAAAACAGGTGAAATAAATTTTTATTTCACCCAACATATCCAAAATATTATCATTTCAACATGTAATCGACATATGAATGAGATATTTTATATTCTTTTTGTCATACGAAGTCTCAAAATCTGGTATGTATTTTACACTTGCAGCTCGTCTCAGTGCAGAGTAGCCACATCTCAGGTGTTCATTGCCACATGAGGTTAGTGGCTCATGGGGCAGTACAAGTTTAGAGCATCAAGTCTGCATTTCACAGCTTGGTCTTCCATTTATTAACTTGACTTTCATTTATCAATTCAGGCATGTCTACTCTTACTGCTGAACAGAGAGAAAGGATCTTAGAGGATTTCCTTCATTTTATATCTAATCCCATGTGAACCCAGACATGAAGACCTGCTTGAGGTCACA
Source organism: Pteropus vampyrus (assembly GCF_000151845.1). Classification (NCBI taxonomy): domain Eukaryota; kingdom Metazoa; phylum Chordata; class Mammalia; order Chiroptera; family Pteropodidae; genus Pteropus; species Pteropus vampyrus. The sequence goes on along the minus strand of NW_011889607.1, from coordinate 416,168 downwards.
CAAATATTTAGTGATGCCAAGCCATGCCAAGGCTTTCCTGACTTCTAGAGGAGGTGAAACTGTTTGAACCAGGCAAGTAAATTAAAGTATAGTCACCTATAAAAATGATACTGGAAAGAGTTAATGAGTAGATGGTTTCTTCTTTGCTCTGCCGAGTGCTTTTACTTGATCCCAACTTCTCAAAATTAGTCATCCCCACAGCCAGCCCTATGACGACTGTCCCAGCAGCAGGGTGAGCTGACCTTGCATGACTGTTGGAGAAGATTCCTTGAGCTCTGCTGCCACAGGAATTTGAAGGTCACCCTCAAGCAAAACTGGTGGCTCCACAGAATATGCACCACCAACTCTCTGTTCCAGGTAAACTCAAGACAAAGCCGGGGTCTCCTTTGTGCTCCCTTCTGTTGGACCCAACCAGAGAAAGGGAAATGGACGTGACATCCAAGATGTGCAGAAAGCAGGAATCAGGATGGAGAGGCCCAGGGGCCAGGCATCTCAAGCATACAAGAGAGAGACATTACACAGTAGCTTAATATAACTGGTCTCAGGACCAGGAGGGCCAGCAGGATCCCAGCTGCAAAGCCCCTCCACTGGGAGATGCTTTCAGTGCCCATGTCAGCAGCCTGTCCCAAGGCTTCTCAAATTTTCATGCTCACCTGAATCCCCTGGGGATCTTGTTGAAATGAAAATTCTCCTCAATAGATTTGGGGTGGGGCCTCAGATTCAGCCTTCCTAGCCATGTCCAGGTGATAGTTACCACTGGTCCAGGGACCACAGTCAATAGCAAGGGCCTATCTCACCTGGCCCTGCAGGTGAAAGAATGGCCAGTGACTGAGAAGGCCCAGCTAGACTAGATGCAGTTGAGATGGATATTTCTTCCCACTGACATTTATAGATCTATTGATGATAGCTAACACCAACAAAGTGTAACCATCACGATAAGCCCTTACACTAACTCATTTAATCTTCGCAACAGCCCTATGAATTGGTGGCTTATTATTGTGCCTATTTACAGATGAGGAAACCAACACATAGAATGTTTAGGTGACTTGCCTACAGCTGCTAAGTGACGAAACTGGGATTGGACGCAGGCAGCCTGGGTGGTTCAGCGTATTAGGTGAGCAGTCTCGAAAGATGCTGAGACTGGTGTGTGTTGTCTCAGCCAGGTGAGACAGCTAGATGACAAATACGTCTGTGGTATATTAGAATCCTTTAGAACTGTGATGAGCTCGCCAAAGTTTGTTTCAAAATACCTGTGAGCCTTCCCCTAACCAGCCTTGGCCCATAAAGTATCTTTTATCTTCAAACAACTTCAAAGCTTGTTGGTACTTTTATAAATAAAAGTTTAGTTTCTTAGGAATTCAGAAAGGGTATTAAAAGTAATCAGTATGGGCTTAAGGAATTTTATCTTTAACTTCCTGCTCTGGGGGACAGGCCCTATTGATATGCTTCAAACGTTGTTGATCTGTCTTCTCTTTGTTTTAGGGGAAGCAGGGCTGTGTCATCCTGTTGGGCTTAGAGTTTTCTCATTTGTTCTCTGTTTGATCCATAGCCATTTGTAGTTATGAGAGCAGCTGAGTGCTAGTCGAAGGACCAGACTAACTGGGGTGCAGTTCTGCTCTGCCTCTAGGTAGCTGTGTGGCCTGGTCAGCTCGCATCCCTTCGCAGGGCTGCTTCCTCATTTGTGCCATTACAGATCTGGTCAGATTTTCTGAAGTGCTAGCATACAGCATGTTCTTTTTGAGGGTCTCTGATTTTTGTCAAGATTTTCCCAGGAGCTGCTGGTTTTCTGTGTGATTGACTGTTCCCACCATCGGGGTAACAGCTGCCCACAAAACAATGAGTCCCTAGAGAAGGCCTACAACAAAAGTGAGAAATTCTTTGGTGAGAAAGTCTTGATACTGATCCTGGCTCCCTCTCAGGGGTCTAGGTCCTTCTGACTTGTTCCCAGCACTCACCTTTCTCTATGGAGCCCAATCACCCAGATATTGTGGAACCTTGACTTCCTCCAGCTCCTACTTTTAGCCCTTGTTTAAATTCTCTCACTGGCTCCCTATTGCCCACTCGACCAAGGCCACACTCCTCACCTAGCTCTTGATCCCTAGTGTTCTGCTTATGTTCCCCCAGATGCCTTATCACCTCTCAGCCCTCTGCGAGCGGCCCCTCTAACCCTCATCCTCCTTCTTGCCTCCATTCTCTTTCACGTGCTAGCCTGGCATGCCTCTTTTTCCCCTGACTGCCTAGCAAACTCCTACTCATCCTTCAAGACCCTTCTCAGAGGTGTTTTCTGAGAAATCTTTTATGATACACCTGGGTAAAACAAATCATCCATCCTTTGTGCTCCACTGTATCTCATGCTGATCACATGAGCTTTAATTTTATCAGTTTGGATGCATTCAGCTGCAAGTAACAGAACACCCGTTTGATAGTGGCTTACGCAATAGGAACATTTCATTGTCTCTCAGACAATGGGTGGTGACCCTTCAGGGTTGGTTCAGCAGCTCAACTCTATCATCAAGGACCAAGGCCCCTTCACTTGTCATCCTTAGCATGTTGGGTGTGTCTTGCCTCATGGCCGCAAGATAATGGCTATAGCTCCAAGCATCACATCATCACACCTCAGCTTCCAAGAAGAAAGAAAGGGGGTTAGGAGAAAATGGGCCTTTTACTCCTGCACTTGCTCTAGGACTGCTGGTGTCTGTCCCTTTCTACCCCTGGTCTCTGTGCTCTATCAGATGCCCCAGTTCTAACTGCTCAACTTAACCAGGCACCTTTAAATGTTTGCACTCAATACCTGACCCTCTCAGGCACAAGAGGCACCTCAAAGGTCTCTTTTGTCCTTAAAAAACAAAATTTCTCACACAGTCTGAAAATATTGAAAGATTTTGACTGTCTAGACATTTATTCACTTTTGAATAGTTCTGTTATATGTGTGGCTTTTATTGTGAGCCACCTCAAATATGTTTTGGCAGTAGGTGTGGTATAAATAATAAATAAATGAATGAATATCTGGAAGTGTGGCTGTTTTTATTTAATCTTGGGAGAATACAGTTACCTCTGTGATAAGCCCCTCTGGCTAAGAGTAAACAGGATGGCCTGGCTCCTGTCTAGAATCTAGAAGCTGCAAGATAATGCAGGGGATAGGACCAGTAGTGGGTGGAGGAGGGGCTAAGGCTTTGGGTCTTGAACTCGCTTTTTGGTGCAGCTTGTGGGGTGTATGGGGTGTGAGTTTGGGAGAAAGATAAGGTCTGAGGCCTCATCACTGACTTCATAGCGACTGTCTATGTGATGGAAGGGTTCCTCTCTCGGGGCATCGGTTTCCCAAGTATATGACAAGGGGTTGTGCTAGATGGCCTCGAAGGGCCCTTCTAACTTGGCTGATGTGTACTGGGAGAGCAGGGTCTATGAGGTGCTTCCTAGAGGAATGGAACTGTCCATGGGTGGGGGGCGATAGTGGAACAGGAAACGGGGTCCCTGACCACTTTTCTCTCAACCACTGTGGCGCTGACCTTCCACAGCAGCCGGGAGAGAGATTCACTGCCCTCCTGACAGCCTTTGAAGGGTGGGGTTTCCACTCTTGAGGCTGTTCTCTCCTTGGCAGGAAGGTCAACGACGGAGTCTCTGACACTCTGCTCTGCGCTGTCAGCTTGAGGACTGCCCCCTCCAGGCTCAAACAGCTCAGGGGTCGCCCCTTCTCTATTCAGCCTCAACCAGGACAGGGGAAGCAGAAGGAAGGGGTGCAAAGTGGGGATGCGAGGGGGTCAGATATCTCTCAGGTGCCTGGGGCATGCAAGGGGATTCCTAACTGCAGAGAGAGAAGCAGCAAATGCCAGACCATGGTGCCCTGGGAGGCAAGGAGGGGCTCACATTTCCCTAGAGTCTCTGTCTTTGCCTCATCTTCACATACAGCGGGGCCTGGCTTGCTGAACTGAAGTGAAGCAGGAAGAGAAGGGAAAGGCTGTCGGAAGTGTCCATCAGGAAAGTTCTGTCTCCTCACCTTAGCCCCGCCTCACCTTACGTTGGGCGTGGCTATCAGCGGCATGGCTTTTTAAGACTGAGTTTGAGGGCAGCCTCTCCCTCTCTGACCTGGGCCTCTTCCTTCCCTGCAGCTTTGGCCACAGTCATGATTGTGCACACTGGGATCATCTAGGACAATCTTCCCATATCAAGGTCTGTAACTTAAATCATCTGCTAAGTCGCCTTCACCATGTAATGTAACACATTTACAGTTCTAGGGATTAGGGCATGGGCATGCTTGGGATGCCTACCACAGAGAGGTTTTAAAAGCTATCACTCAGCTAGTCAGTGGCAAAGGCAGAATCCACATCTTCTGGCTACAAAATACTTGCTCTTTCTATGACATTCCAGATGCCTTGGGAACTTTCGGGGCATCGTTTAATTAATCATGTTTCTTTCTGGTAAGATATACCCCCACTGGGCCCAGGAAGAAAAGTATCTCCAGAAAGAGTGATTCTGCAGGCCCTCAGTCATCTGCACTGGCACCTCACTCCCTGGGACTGTCCTAGAAGTTCTCTGACGTCTAACCTAATTGGCCCAAGATGGGGGCTAAGGTTGGCCAAGGACATCTCCGCCTGTTTATCTTAGAAGTCTCCAGGAGGCTTCACATCACAGGCAGATGTAAAGTGTGTGTGTGGTGGCTTGCTTCCTTGATTTCCAAACTGGGCAGAGTGAGAGAATGAGCTGGAGATTACAAAACAAACTGAGAGCTCAGGCTGTGGTAGACACCTTCCATCCAATGTCTGCCTCTGTCCCAAGTAAAAGTACACTTATTCTTCCTCATCAGGAATCTCTTCTGATCAGCACATTGAAGTCTAAATACCTTTCATTCATTCATCACTCATTCAATAACTATTGTGTACTTAACTTTGTGTGAGGCCTCATTCTAGACACTTGAGATACATCAGTGAACAAAAGAGACAGAGATCCCTGCCCTTGTGGAGCCTGCATTCTGGGTGATAGGGGCTGGGATGGTAAAAAAGACATACTAAATGAGTTAATTATATTATACATTAGAAGGTAATAGAGCTATTAGTAAAAGTGAGTAGAGCAGAGTGAGGGGATCAGGAGTGCCAGTGGGAATGAGACTGCAGTATTTATTAAATTTGGGGACAAAGTGGGCCTCGTTGAGAAGCTGAGGGTTGGACAAAGAAGGGAAGGAGGTAAGAGAGGTTGCCAAATAGATACTTGAGGTGAGAGCATTCCAGGTAGAAGGGACAGCCGTGCAAAAGCCCCAAGGCAGAAGCATGTGTGGGGTATTGGAGGAACAGCCAGCAGCCCCGTAGAGTTGGAGAAGATGGCCATTATAAGGACTTGGATATTACTGTGAGTAAAGAAGGAAACCTTTGTGAGATTTCAATCAGAGGAACAGATTGTAAAAAGAATTTCCATGGAATGCTGTTGCAGGGGGGCAATTAGAAAGTAAAGGTTTGGGGATTGTGACGAAAAACCAGGGGTAAGTGGCTGGGCTGGAGGAGAGGTTTTATGCTTTGCATAATGTAGCCTAGGGAGAAATGTGGGGAGCTAAGGGAGGCAGGCATAGTTTGGGGCCAGCTCAGAGGGATAAGAGGGTGGATTGCCATGCTTGTATAGACTAGGCTGGTAGGGCCCGTCTGGGGGCCGGCATCGGGCTATGTGCCTTGGCAGCACTGGGTTATTTCAGGCTGACTGGATGGGGAGGACACAGATGGCAACTCTTCAGGGTCTCTCAAGCTGAGTGAGCCACATAAACAGCCCAACATTCAAGGCAGGTAGTGGGAACTGCCTGCTCCCACATCAGAGAATCAGCGACAGGTCAAGCTTTGTGAGAGATAGGAACAAGTCAGAACCTCCAACTTTGCCTCTATGAGTTACCAGCAACAAAAACAAGCAAAATTACCATGGTTTCATTAGAACTGTTAGCGTTAGTGAGGCAGACTCCAGGTCTGTACAGAGCCGGAGCCAGACAATGGAAATGGTGTCGTGCCTTTTACGTGAAATGAAGGATGTTACTGTCTTTTACGTGAAATGAAGGATGTTACCTTTGTGCAGGGTGCTATCTTAAGAAACAGAAACACAAGGTTATAAGGGACTTCCTAGTCTTAATCCCAGATTGATATCTTTCCCCTCCAAGTGCTCTTCCCCAGGAGAGCTTAGTCTTTAACTGAAGAGGTCTTCTTCCTTGAGGGTTTTCGGGACAGCGCACTCTGAGGAGAAGAGGTGCCTATGTCTCTGCCAGGCAGGTGTCCGTCCAAACAATGTTCTCAGCGTGGCCCAAGCCCTGCCTGCGGAGCTAGGCCCAAGGGGTGAGGCTTCGAGGCCTTACTCTAGGTACTTGGGGAGACTGCATGCTTGAGGAGATCAGGACTCCACAGGGGCACACAGGGCGATGCCAATTACATCAATGTCTATGAATTGAAGTATGTAGAAGGAAATCTAAAAAAGCAAGTGGCTATATTTTCAGGACATGGGTTTATCAGTGATGTTTTTCTTTTTATTATTTATATACATATTTTTTATCTTTCGAGTATTCTATAATCAGAGGGAAACAATGAAAATATTACATTTATAATTATGGTGCCAGACAACTTAATATGGTGTAAGGAAGAATTCCTCGAATGAGGAGTAACAGGAAAGGGGTCCCCAGGGAAGAAGCTCTGCCATCTCTCTTCCCGGTGAGGGTCAGACACCCCAGTCCCTAAAAGAGTTGGCACTTGCTTGGAGGCCGATATAGGCGGTTTAACTCTACCCCACACTGCCACTTCTGGAACAGATCCTGTGATCCTGAAATCAATTTTGCATTCTAATTCCATTATCTCCACACCTGGCAGGCTCAGCCTTGAGTGTATTGAATGAACACTAAGCTGATTAGAGTTAGTTGATTGATTGGGTTTCAATACCTTCCTGTTCCGGAGGCAGATTTGTTTTCTCTGAGGATGGATGGCGGCTGAGGTTTCTCCCCTGCGGGATACTGCTTCCTGGAATGGCACACGATTTTCCTTTTATTCAACTCACACCTGACAGGTCATACCACCTAACTCCCATCTCCAGAGGATAGCCTGGACCTTATTTTCTTTTCATTTTTATTATTTATATTTATTGCAGAAAATTTAAGAAAAAAAAATAAGCAAAAAAAAGGGGGGAAAAATCACCTGTAGGCCAAAACAGAGATAACCAATATACTTTGTCTCATACATAGATATAAAATTGTCAAAATGAAATATCAAACGTACTGTTTGAGAATGTGGTTTTTCATGAAATATACATCTTGAGTACCTTTCCAAATCTATTCATATGTAGGTCTATGTATGCATTTTAATGTGTACGTACAGTTCTATCATATGAGTCAATCACATTTTAACCATTTCCCTATGGTTGGACAGGCTTTCACAGCTTTTTGTCATTATCGACAATGCTGTGACGAATGTCCTTGTACTCATCTTTATCCCCATCTCATTATTATTTGCTTAGGCCAAATTATAGGAGATAAACTGCTAATTTGAAGGGAATGCAATCTTTTTAAGTATGTCTCCTTAAAACAGGTGAAATATAAAGCCACGGACCACTCACTATATCCTGCCACTCCCCTCTTCTGGGTTTGAAGGGTCTTGTGTGTATTCGTGACCTCTTGCCAAAGAAATGTACTTCCTTCCCGTTCCCAAACTGTTCCACATACAATTTCTCTGTCCCTTCTCCTCCCTCTGAAATCACTGGCCCCTCTCCCTTCTCAGCTCAGCTCTACAAGTGTTTATCATGGTGCCTGCAACACTTTCATTCGTTCAGATGATTCAGTAAACTGTAAACGTGCATGAAGCATTTACTCTGTGCTAAGCGCTGGGAAATACAGAGGCGAATAAGTAAAGTCCTCATCATCATAGAACTTATAAATATGAACAGAATTGCAGACAGTGACAAATTATATGAAGAGCTAACAGAGTAACGGGAGAGTGAATGGACATGGAGAGATGTTTTAGATAACATAGTCCAGCACATCCTCTCTGAGGTCGTGACATTTGAACGGAGAGAGTATTTCATTATACTTCTCTGTTGATGTGTCTTCTTTGTTAGATGGGGACTGTGTTATACTATGCATATCCCAGAGGCCTGGTGCAGAGAAATGCATGGAATGAATGAATGAATGAATGAATGAACGAACGAATGAACAAACAAGTCAGCGGAGGTTGATGGTCCCACTTGGGGCTTGGAACCCAGATCCAGAGATGTGGGTTCTTCCCCCAGGTACCTCACCTTGTTACCTAAAAGTAAATAGGAGACCAGAGGTGTTAGGGAGCTCACTCCACTACACAGCAAGCCTTGTGGCAGTGCAGCACAGAGGTTAAGACCAGAGGCTTGAATATAGTCTGCTTTTTATTTATTCTGCAACATTGAGCATGTTACCCAACTCTCTATGACTCAGTTTTAAATCTAGAAAAAGGAGATAATAGCACCTACCTCACTGAGTTGCAAGGATTAAATGGAGATAAAGTATGTAAGAGTTTGGCAAGGAGGTGGGCTCAGCAAAGGCAAAGAGCCGGCTAGGCTGTTCCCACAGAGTGTCAGGCGCTGGGGCTTGCTGGGGGCTGAGTAAAATGGAGTTTACCTGGCTGGCTCCTCTCAGGACTCTCCCAGGGTGTAGGGCAGCCGGCCTGGGCGAGACTTCAAGAGAGAGAGGAGACTGCATGTAGGCATATTTTCCACATTATTCCAAGTGTTACCCACATCCTGACTTCTCTTTAAAAAACTTGTTGTAAAAACAATATAAAGACAGTAAAGGAAATTTTAAAGAAAAAATTATGATCTCAGCATTCTAGCCCAAGGATTTGTGTCTAGTCCTTCTTGATTATCCTTCCTGATGTACATATTTTATATAACTGCAATTACAGTGATCTATTTTATATTTTGCATGTCACTTAACATTTTTATCATAAATGTTTCTTCAAAATCCTGTAGTGTTAATACATAGAATTTTTAATGACAGCCTGATCTTCCAAGTTGTTGAACTATCATTTATTTACTCACCTTCTTATTGCTGAATAGTTTTCTTCTTTTTGCTGTTAAACATGTATTTGTTTATGGCTTTTAAATTATTTACGGCTATATTGCTCCCAGTATAACAATTTACACTTTATATGAGTATATGAGCACACTCTTGCTAACTGTGCAGAGAGCTTCAGTGTTGTCGTTAACATGGCTGAATCTTGTTTACTTAATCTGGTACATCATGCTGTTTATTTACTGCTTAAATTCCTGTTGAATAAAATTTAGTTCACAATCAAAAACAATGGCGTAGATCATAAAGGCTCTGTTCATCCCACTGGCGACCAAATCAAAGTTGTGATGGAAACAAGGAGCAACAGCAAGGAAAATTTGTCTGGAATCTAGATGAACAAGCCACACAACTAGAGAGAAATCCAAGAAAGCACCCTGCAATGGGAGAAGTTAGGATGGGGCGAGGACGTGGCACTGCCCGGTCGTCAGCAGCTGAGTGAGACGGAAGCTGCAGCAGACGCGTCTTATGGGGTTGCGTCAGCGAGTGGATTTTCGTGGTGACAGACCTGCTTGCTCTGAGCACCAGTGCTGATTTAGCTGTGTGCAGGGGGCACCAAAGACTTACAGGGAGACATTGTCAGAGGGAGGGCCGAGGCGAGATTCACTTTGTACAGAAGTGCTGGTGGTATCCATTGTTCCTCTGTTGAGCCCTCCTCCATACCAGTGTGGGGGACACATCGCCGCCATAGCCGTGATGTCATCAAACTGGAAAAGAGATGGCTCTGCCCAGAGGATTCCCTGACTCCTCCCCCAACTCACGGCCCCACCCAAGCCACATCCAGGTATATATCCTCAGAAAGTCAGGTGCTCCTTGCTGAGCAGCACCTAGACTCACACTGGAGGCAGCTGGCCTCAGTTTCTGGTGTGGCCTTTTGAGGCAACTGTAAGCACCGCATCTGTGGATTGCTTACTGAATCTTAACAGGTGGCCCCAGAGGGGTAAGAGGCTTAGGCAAGTTTGGCCTGCAGTTGAACCTCTCTCAGGACTGTGCCACTGGACACCTACTTCACAAATCCACTCTAAGGCCG